>NW_026555380.1:0-94565 GCF_029017545.1 Prosopis cineraria
TCTTCGTCAACGATATAATATGCCGTGACGATCAGTAGTGTATTTATTTGTGAAGAAACTTGTTGGCATCTCTCCCGCATTATCAAATTTTTTTTTAAAAACATGCAATGCATTAATAAAGTAATGAATATGTGCATTTTATTAAATGGTTATCCGATAAAATGAAGAAACTTTCGGGAAACACAGTGAGAAAAGAGAGAAAATTAAGAAGAAATTAAGAAATGGAAAAGCAAAGTCGTCTACAAAATGTAAGATTCTTTGTTAAGAAAGAAAACAGTAGGAGAGAAATTTGAAAAAATAAAAACAGAGAATAACGGTAAAGTCCCAATAGATCAAATTAATGGCAGTTAAGTCCCAATAAAATATTCTGAAATGATTACAAATATTAATTTAAACAGTTATAAACCGGAACGTTATTTAGTTGCAAACTAGCCCCACAAATAAGGGTAGAGAAAAACTAGGAGGAAAAATTTTAAAAAATAATAAAAAGATTTACAATTTTTAGAAATTTTCTTTCACAGTTTCTCTTGATGCAAACCAATCCTGAGAGTTACATGTAAAATTTAAATATCGTATTTGAAATTAAAAAATTCAATTTACAATTATTTGAGTTAATATTTTTAATTTATTTTTCAAAAAAAATTATTAAGGACCTAAATGTTACTAATTTAATATTCGGTACTTAATTGTCATTTTTCTTTTAGCCAAGAAGTGTCATTTTTTTTTCCAAACAAAAAGCTGCACAAAGAAAGATATATATCTATATATCTATGTGGAATTTAAATTCTTTCATGTTAAGTTGGTAAATTTCATGAAGATTTCCTTTTAAAATGAAACTTCAGAGAAATTCATAAATCTCAGCTTATGTATAGGGAATAGCTCTCAAGAAAGTTACGTTGAACAGAAAAAAGACGCTATACATAGACATATAAAAGATCGTCAAGAAGCTGCAGAAGAAAGTTTAAAGGAGAGGAGGGTTGGCACCGAATGGGAAGTGATTTTGAAGAGACGATGAATCACCCATGTCATCTTCAGCATCCAATAATACTGAAAAGCGAAGGAGCTCCATTCCAATGCAGTGGCTGCGAGGAGCTAGGTTTGGCCCAAGGTACCAGTGCCGCGAAACTGATTGTCCCTTCGTCCTTCACGACCACTGTACCACAGCTCGCCCACCGACCGCCGAAGAATCCACCTGTTCATGGGGAACCGACGGTTCGACTTCCTCTGGGAACCGCAGGGCGGACCGAACCGCCGATATGCGACGCTTGCGGGCAGGACGTCCGAGGGTTTCTGTATCATGACCAATGTTCCAAACACAAGTTTGATTTGCATCCTTGTTGCATGAACCTAAAGAGAACCATGTCTGATCCTAGTGGCACTGTGGAGCTGAATCGTAAAGACAAAGCGCCCCCTAAATGTGTGAAATGCAAGAGGAAGTATCTGAATAATGTTCAGAGCAAGGAGGCTTTCAGAGGGTGGTCCTATGTGTCGTCTTGTGGAACTATTGCTACCATGTTTATTGTGTGAAGACTTTGGTTCTGGAGAACAGGGAAAAGGGTTATTTTAATGTTGCTTCTTCTTCTTCTTCTTCTCCTCTTCTTCAAGCTTGGTCATCGGAAGTGAACCTGCATCAGCTACGAGCTCTTTGGCCATGGATAGAAGAAGAGCTCGTCTAAATTATCTGTCACTCGTGCGTTGATCAAAATGGTGAAAGTAGGATTCAGCGTCATAATATCTGTTTTATTCGGAAATCCACCTCCATTGTTTGTTGCTCTCGCTGAAAACTTGCTAGAATAATAGGCTTTGGACCTATCGGTTTGAGGTTTACGTGATTGTGCTTTTACGTTGCTCGTTATGCTTTAGTTATATAGTCTGTATTATGAGTACTTTGTGCGTCGAACTTTTGAGAGTCAATAATTGATACAAGTCTCTGCCAGTTGCCTACGTGGTCTCTTGGCACGCACTCTGGTTGCACTTTTTTGCATTGTTGTTAATAAAAATTATTTTTGCATTTTGATTTGTGTATATCAAAATCATTCTAGATTAATTAGGCTTTCAGAATTTTTATGGGCTTGAAATTGAACCTCTATATATAATATCTTCCGACAAGAGAATTTTCACGTTACTATATAAAAAGTAAATAGAGTAAAAAAATTAAATATTACCCTAAAGTATCTCAACCGTGAACACCTAAGATTGGCTTTTTCCCCCCTAATCCTGAACGTTTTCCATGAGAACGGGAAAAGATCTTCGAATTTAATGAGAAACCAATTTTACTGACTGAACGTAAGAGTTTATCTCAATAGTTCAATTACAACTCATAAGATACTGACATATAATGAGCAAAAGGGAGAATAAAATTAATTTAGCTGGAAAATGACAATTAGAGCTCCATAAGAACATTAATGACAAGACTCCAAATTATTAACATTTCAATAATGAATCAGGGTTCTTACCTATAATAAATTATTCTTAAAAATAAAAAATACAATTTATCAAAAAGGTATTAAAATTTTAACTAATCGAGACAATGATTTTAAGTTAGTAGTCTAACTGTGATTGAATTAAGATCAACTTGATCATGATTAAAATAATATAATTTAATTACAAATATATAAATATTTATATATAATCATGATAAGAGCAATATTAAATAATTAAGACATTAATTTACAAGTAAATAAAACTTTCATGAATAAATTATACATAATACAAAAAAATAGTAATAGAGCTACTAAAGCACAAAGTTGACAAGTTATTATTTTTTACTCTATTCTTTTAAAGTTAAAATAATAGTTTATGCTTAACAAAATTATTTAAAAAATAAAATTAGTTTAAAAAAATAAAAAAATTATTTTTAAAAAGTTTAGAGCATTCAGGCTAACCCAAATAAGTTCAAAATCCAAAAGTGTTAGGACTGGACTTGACTATAGGGCTTTTTAGAAGAAATAAGATACTTTAAGCCCAATCTAAATAAATCTAGCTTGAATTGAGTCCGATTTAAATAAGTTCGATCTGCTTGAATTACCAGCTCTAGATCAAAGGAGTTGATATAGTTGTTTAATTTCTATTGGTCTTTTTTTTTTTTTTTTTTTCAATAAGCACGAGGGATCTTTGGCCCGGACTTTGCTCCTGATCCTTCGTTGTTTGGGCTTATCTTACTCGCAGAATATCAGTTTACGGCTTGTCCTGAACATAAAACCTAGAACAATCAATTTTGCCAATTATTTTTAATGATTAAAAAAGGGATGGTAAAATCTGCGAGACCCTTTTCGGAGAGGGTTCTAAAATGAGTTCGAAACTGACTCACGTGAGATCTTAACAAGAAATTTGCTCTGCTATGCTTATATACAATGAATATATCTCCTTACAGAATGAAAATTGTCATATAAATCTAGATAATTTGGAAAATCTACATCTATTTATAGTGCATAAATACTCTTCTAATCCCATTTATAAATTGTTTTTTATATATGTTACTAGAATCAAAGAAGATTTTAAAATTCATCAACTATGTCTAAAAACTTTATAAATTTTAATTTTGACCTTATTATATATATATATATATATATTAATAACAAATTTTTCTTACAAACATTTAATAGATGGAAAAAAGAAAAAATGTCATAAAAGTTTAATGATGTGATGTATAAATATGATATGTGTGTGTGGGTGTGCATGCATATTTATATATATATATTGCTAATAGTATGGTAGCCTCATGATATACATGCAATCTTCTCTGTAAATAGGAGGTTGCTTGTTCAATCAGTTTACAGCTTCAAATTATTAGTATCTGTCTCTGTAAAAGAAAAGAACAATTCTTGAATAGATTGATAGGACGGTCAAAATTAATTTAAAATGATGCATTTTATTCATCTCCACACTGGAAAAAAAAAATTTATAAAACCATGTCTGGTCGTCTTGAAAATCAATATTTTATGGCTGAAATATATCATATGCAAAATAAATTCAAATTATAAGAGTGTGATAGAATGAAGGAAAAAGTTTAAAATATAATAATATATTCATATAACCAAAAATAAAACAAAGAGAGCAGGACGTCTTTTTTTTATAAACAGATAAAAAAAATTATGTAGGAACCCAAAAAGATGTGTTGCTGACATTTTGCCTTTGATCTGGGTTTGTATTATATTTTGTTAAAGAAACAATATAACTTTAAATCTTTACACTTTATTTACATTTTACTATAGGCCCTTATATATTTTTTTTTGTGTTTTAGGTCTTTACATTTTTATTTTTTTGTATTTTAAATTCTTCTAAAATCTCTACACTTTCTTTATTTAAGGATTAAGAATATAAAAAAAATATAACAAAACGCAAGCCAAATACAATACAGAAATTTAAGGTTATGTTTCCCCTTAATTAAATTTCTTTACACTCCTTGGGGGCAGCCCTCTCGGCCTGAGGCAAATTAAAAACAGTGGTCCAAAGAGCTAGGCCAACCAAACGTTGGATGCCTGGAGAGAAGCGACTTGTTATCCACCCAGAGGTCACCGCGCTGTTCTGTGAAACAAGCCTCACGCAATCCCCTCGCCCGAGGGATCTGAGACTCAGTTGAAATCAATCCCATGGTCCAACCCTCAACTAGGAGATGACAAGTTACCTGGGAGCAGCTTCCAGACCAACCTAACTGGAGTCATAGCCGTATTTCACTGTCTTTAAGCCCCATCTCGGATAAGAAGCAGAAGTTGCTCTGGACTCGACCAACGGCGTTGCCTATACAGAATAAGTTGGCTTGGAAACTAGATGGTGTGGGACTCTTTGGATCTTTCCTGAGCTTTCTGTACTGCAGTTTGATATATAATGACCCTCGCCAAATACATGATCTTACTGTGTCATCATGATGCATGCAAACATGAATTCGAGAAATCATGAATTCAGAGTGGAGGCTTGCGACGCTAAAGAAAGAGAAATCTCTGGTTTTCTGTCGTAGGAATAGAAGTAAAGTTAGAGTTTTGCTTTATCTTATGCCAGATGCTCTTTGGGCGGGGGATATTCTACTATTATTACTAACTAAAGATCATCACCACCTGATTCAATAAGAAATGACTAAAGGGGAAAAAGATCTTTGGATCGGATTGGCGTCCTATTAAATAGCATATTATTAATGTTGCTAAATTCTGATAAAACAGCATGTACAGATTAAGTACTTCGCCAGGCAATGTAATCCCGGAGTCATGCTTGTATTAGTCCTTCCTCTCTGTGCGCGTGTGAAGAACTTGTGATGGCCAATAATATTAAAAGATCCTAGTTTATGCCAATTGGCTTCCTGTTCTCTTGGTGGCACTAGCTTTTTTGTACCTTTTTATTATAAACAAAAGTTCAGGTGAATTGAGTCTCAATTATTTACCGTTAGGGTTAGGACATATCTTTAAGTTTAAAGAGCTTATAAAAATACTTATAAATTGTCTACTAATAAAATTCTCACATAATTGACTAGCTTCTGGCCTATATATATATATATATATATATATTAGACTGACATTTTTTTAGCTCAGGCTTTTGTTCAACGTTGGATGACTGGTAAATGAATTAATTATAAAGTCACTTTTATTAATACAAATATCGTCAGGCTCTGTTTCCTTTAGGTGATGACATTTTCGTTCTTTGTTAAAGAATGACCATGATGGGATTAGATAATTTCTTAGATAATGAGCTGGAGCATTTAATTGTAAGATAATTTCTAACAAATATACCATCGCTATGTGACTCTCCAATGAGGATCAGTCTTAAATTACACACAAAAACAACTCTCTCACTAAAATTTTCAATGAAAATATGGCCCGTAAAAATTTTTAAGAAATTAATTGTGTCAGGCTGAATTGTCTATTTGAAAAAAGAAAATCATCATTTTTTATTCTGTTTTTTCAATAACATAATCAAAGTAGTTATTTTAAATGTATAATGATTATTGAAGACAAATATGTTATTTCGTCAAAAATTTAAATATTAAATGTTCGTCAGTGTGAACAATAAATACCAGGCGTGTCAGAGATATTGAGTTTTAATTGATAAAAATGAGTCCCGAACTTCCTTATCATAGTTCACTCGGATGTAAAAGATACACAAAGCTTTGGTATGACAAGTGTTTTGATTTTTATTGAAATGTGAAAAAGGTTACAAGTACTAGATTGAAAGTAAAAACTAACTAATAAAACTAAAGGCTAAAGGTATAGAATATGAGTCTTCGATTGAGTGTTGACTAACTTTCTTTTGTGTTTTTATCTTCTATTTATAGTATCAAAATGGTGGTAGTCGTTCTCTCAAGAACTAGAACGTTTTGTCGAAGAAACTCATAGCATAGTCTTTACAAGTATTTTCCACTTTTAGTAATTAGCCCGTCTCATCGAGATACTTGGGCACAATGCCCATAGATTTTGGAATCACTCAAGATTGTATCTTTATGTGTCAATAGTCTAATATTTATAACTAGCGAGATTTTAGCATATTCATTCTATCGTGGCCTTTTATTGAGCTCAAGGCTGGCCCTTTTATTTAGATTGGGCCTAACTTTTCAATTACTCAACCCAAATAACTTTGACCTATTTGAGTGATGTTTCATATTTTAGTCCAAACACTAAACAAATTCCTGAGGACTAAATAATAATAATAATCATATTTTGAGATAGTAAATTATTATTTTCATATTTCAAAGATAATTTTTTGTCATTTTCCCATTAAATAAACCAATTAATTTGAATGAAAATTGAATGGCCTAGATTTAGATATAATAATATTTTTATATTTTTAATAAGCTATTATTTTAATAGCTAGGTAAAAAATTTAAAATAAAGACAATCTTATAACTAAGGGAGATGGAGATTGGACCACCGACAAGTAGACTACAATGGATGAGAGTTCAAGCGGCGAGAAGCTTTGAGATCCAGTAACAGTGGTTGCAAGATCCAGTCAATAGTGCTCGTGAGATCCAATGTGGTTACGAGATCAAAGACGAAGCAGAAGGCGATGAAAACAAAGGAGAAGATGATATGGGGGTGACTGCAGGGTAGAGATTGAGAAGGAGAGAGCCCTCTAGGAAGGGGGGGTATATTTTAGTATGAAAATTAAGTTTCAATCCTAGGCTTAAATTTTCAAGAGAGAATTTCAACATACAACTCCAAATGTGACTTTATATCAAGTTAGAACTAACAAATTCTAAAAATTCACTATAGGACTAGGGGGCTAAAGTGAAAATAAGTTTTGGAAGGAAATGACCATAATGCCCATTGTTAATTATTCTTTTAAAGAATTGACAAGTCTCATCACTAAGGCCAGAAGTCCAAACACTCTAGGATTAATTTTCACAAAAACTCACGGGATGAATCATCAAAGTTGCCGGTGAGCTTGGAATGCTCCATGAAACAGTGAAAAGGAGTTTTGAGATGATCGATCAGGAGGGCGATAACATGCAAGATAAACAAGGCGAGGGAGCGAGAGTCATGATATGAGAATTGAGAGGTAAGACCAAATATCAAGAAAGCGGAGACGACAAGAACGTTGAATAGTAAGTTTCAGTGTTATACTATCAGTTTTATTCGGAAATCCAATTTCATTGTTTGCTGTTCTCGCTGCAAAGTTGTTAGAATAGAGCTTGGACCCATCGGTTTGAGGCTTACGTAAGTTTGTTTTCATGTTTGGTTATGTAAGTTTGTATGTGTACCTTGTGTGGAGATCAGTTTCATGCACATCAAGTTATGAGCACGGTGCGCGTACTTTGTGTGGAGTTCGGTTTCGACGTTCTCATCACTTGATGAGCATCTGGACCGTCTAGATTTTTAATCTGGACGGTCCAGATTTTATAAAATTTATTTTTTTAATTTTATTTTATATTTATTATAAAAAGTTATAAAATTTTAACATTTATTATCAATTTAGACAATACAAATTCAAGATTTAATTTAATATTATTTTTTGAAAAAATTTATATTTTAGACAGATCTGCATAATTAATTTATAAATTTTTTTAAAAAATTAATATTAAATTGAACTATATAGATTAAATTAGATTGATAATAAAATAAATTTATTAAAATTTTATATTTTATAATTTAATAAATATATATTAAAATATAAATAAAGGTGATACATTTAGACTATTTAAATTTTTAATTTGAACGGTCTAAATTCTTCAAGAGGTGAAGAGAACCCACCAAAACCGAACGCCTTTGTGTGTCGAACTTTCTCAGAGCCAATATTTGATCCGAGTCGCTGCTAATTGCCTACGTGGTCTCTTGGTACTGGAGTTGTACTTTTGCTGTACTGTTGTTAATAAAATTATTTTGCATTTTGAGTTGTATATATAAAAATCATTCTAGATTTGGAACGCCTGAAGCTTTAAGAATTTTCATGGGTTTGAAATTGAACCTCTTAATTTTTTCCTGCCAAGAGAATTTTCACGTTACATATAAAAGTAAATAAAGTAAAATATTAAACACTACCCTAAATTATCTCAACGCTGAACACCTTAGGTTGCCTATTCCCCCCTAATCTTGAACGGGAAAAGAGATTTGAATTTAATGAGAAATCGATTTTACTGAGTGAACGGAGAAGTTTTCGTAATAGTTCAGTTTACAACTCATGAGATACTGACATATCATTTAAAAGTGAGATTGAGAGTTGAGTTACTATAAAAGAGGAAACTAATAATAGTTAGATTCTTGTTGATCTTTTTTGAAAAAAAATAAGTTATAAATATTAATTTAAATAATTATAAATTTAAGAGTTTTGATTATGAATAAAATATATTTAAATTCTAAATATAAGTTTCAGTTTGCAATTGAGTTTCATATTTGTAATGGTATAAATCAATATTTATAATTGTTTATGTTTCAAAAATATTCTAGGGCCTACTTGTCATTAATTTTTTTTTTTCAGAATTTAGTGTATTTTTCCTAAAACTAAAATAACTTACTGTTACTTGCTGTCAAGCAATGTTTTAAGACTCAGGCCGACTTGGATGGTTGGATCATTGCTCGTTGAAGAAAGCGGGCTAGTTCAAGTAATTAATACATATTAGCTGTTGACCTGGGTTGGACTACCTAGAATTGGATAACTTTTAAAAACCTAAAAAAAAAACCAGAACCTAGAGCGGGTTTATATGGGTCAATAGCGGGTTATAAGGACGGATAAGATGGGTATTTTTAAAATTAAAAAACCCTTCTCCTCACGCCTCACGGACCACTAGCGAACCCAACCCACCTAGTGTTAATGTTCTCCTTAGAAATCAGCATCTCAGTCAACCATCTCACTTCTCTTCTCTGTTCTCTCTTTATCTCGCATAGTTGCATGAGCACACAGTGGGTTCTCATCACCTCAAATCAGTTGGTCTTCGCCGTTCATCCAATTAGCCATCTAGGTTCTGTCTTTGTCTTCTTTATCGTTCAGCCATCTCAAAGTCTCACCTTCTCATTTCCCAGCCATCTAGATTTTGTGTTTTGGCTTCTTGGTTGACTCTTGCCTAGATGTGCAGCTGTCGAAGATAGTTAGATGACGTCGAGCTCAGCATCCTTCATTCTTCATCGATTGCTCTCTCTCTCTATCTCAGTCCTAGTGAGATTTTCTTTCTCCCTCACTTATGTCTCCACCCAATCTAATCTAATGTCCATGGTTCTGAATGGCAAGGAATGAATGCTAATGGATGAACTTTTTTTTAAAATTGTTTGAGCTTTTTATTGCAAAATGAATGATTGTTGAATGGATGGAGAATGATTTGTTTTTAATTGTCTGAGTTGTTTATTGAAAAATGAAGGATTGCTAAATGAATGAAGAGGAATTTGTTTTTTTTATTATCTAAGAGTTGTTTATTGCAAATAGAGTTTTTATTTTTTTTTAGTGATTATGCTTGAATCTTGATCTATTTGAGAGTCTTCTACTCTATAATTTATTCATGGACATGGTTATATTCATATTGTTCTGATCCATTCGAGAGTTGTTTATTGGAGGATTAATAAATTAATTTTTTTTAAAAGTATTGATCAAAACATAATGCGAGCGAGAGGGTGACGACAATAAGGGCGGTGACAGACACTACAACAGGTCACAATTGGGACTAGCGGGAGAGGAACAATAGGATCCAAAGATAATTGAAAATGAAGTAGATTGGCTTTTACTCTGGCAGGAACAATTTTGGATTATCAAAATATGACATTGGTACAAGTTAGGCATAAATTGACAAAAGGTTTTATGTTTCATTTTTATTAGTTCATGATTTATTTTGTATTATCTTACAATATAGATGTACAGATGTTCATTAAAAAATAATTTATGACTAAGTTTGTACATTTACTTTTTATTATTTTTGTCACAATCCAAAATATAAACCGTTGAAACTGGAAACAATGACCAAAAAAAAAAAAAGTGTCACTTGCTACTCACACTCACTCACCTATTAGAACCAATTATAGCATTCCCTTGTGTTACCATTTTAAGACTTTGCTTTAATTGAGAAAAGTTTACCAATATCACCTATCATTTAGTCAAACATAAAATATTTTAATTATTAAATTTTTAACTCCCAGCTATCATGCATTAAATACCTCCATGTTGTCAAGGTCTTAATTAACTTTTAGTTTGATTTACTATTTTCGTTGCCAATCTAAAATCTCCCAAGGAAATTCCTTTCTTTTCTTTTTAAAAGAATTATTTCATGGTTTAGAATTTTAGAGAGTTGAAGACTAGATGAGTTCAAATCTTAAAAGAAATCTCAAATTTCAAGATTCACATGCGCAAACATTAAAGAAATCTAAAATTTCAAGGTGCTTCCTTGGAAAAGTGATGGTGAGAAGGGTTTAATATTGAAACAAGAGAATAACCTGGAATGATATTGACTTGCCTCTTGAATAATCTATAGGCATGTTGCTTGGATGGTGCTAAGAATATTGAGAGAATGGAAGGTGCAAGAAAGGACATGGGAACAAGACATATAGTAAGGAGTAATGCGTACATTATAAGAGTGAAAAGAATGAGGAGAGCGAATAGATAAGAGACGTAGACGTTAATGTGATTAAAAGGTGTTTTAGGCGTGATGGCTAATTAAAGAAATATGCAAGGCAAAGAGGCTGCAGCTAGGGATTTTCACAACTAGATTTAAGATGTGATTTATAATTTATATTTAGATTTAGATATTATATTTATTTTGTTATGCATTTAAATTTTAAATTCAGTTATTTAAAGGGTATATTAAAGATGTTGAGAATATTATTGGATATAAGATATATGCATCTTATTGACTCCTTGATTCTAGGATTCAGGAAAAAAAATCTAATTATTGTTCTCTGATTGATCACAATTTGAATTTAATTATATTTTTCTTTCTCTTGTTAGTCCCCTCCAATTTTAGCTTCCATAATTCGGACCTTCATCGTGAAGCTTATGTATATTTTTATCAAATTTAAGGTGTCTACTGCCTCTCTGCTGCACCCTCTCTCACATATCTAAAGGGAAAAATTAAACATTTAGTCTCTGTAATTTTGGCTCAATTGTAACTCAATATTTAAATTTTGACTCATTGTACCAAGTCCTTATAATTTTAACTTGATTGTAATTTAATACCTGAACTTTTCCCCATGCAATTTAGTTCATATAGTTTCAACTACTTAAATATTGGTCCCTATATTTTAAAAAATAAAATTATAAAGATTAAAAATATATTAAACCTTTAATAATTATAATATTTATAAAGATTAAAAGGAAGCGACTACATACCTATTAAGAAACATGACCTATGGGTGGTTAGCTGGGAGTGATATCTTCTGCTTTAAGAGTATCAAAGACTGGATCACTTGAAGGCCCATATGGTTCTTTAAATTCTTGGGATTTCTTCATCAACAACAACACACAATGCGAAGGTGTTGGAGGCTTTTGAGAAATTTGGAAATATATTGGCATAGATTGAGAAGGTATTAATAATTCAGAGGCAAAAACTGATTTATATCATTCAGCGTAGCAGTGTAAATATATACACACACACTGAGATCACGTAAATGTCGCAGCATCACGATAATCTCGGTCAAAACAACTAATAGCTCGGTATCTCATATATACATATTCCTATATTTACTATACAATATCGCATCGTATCTTTGACGTATCTTAACACTCCCCCTCAAGTTGGAGAGTGCAAATCTGTAATTCCCAACTTGTCCATGAGATCTTGAAGTCGATCCTTCCCAAGCGCCTTTATAAACATGTCTGCTAGCTGATCTTTTGTCCAAATCTTGCTTGGTAATATTTCTCCTGATTGATACCTTTCTCGTACAAAGTAGCAGTCCATTTCTACATGCTTGGTTCATTCGTGGAATACTGGATTCTTGGCTATGTGTATCGCCGCTTGGTTATCACAGTATAGTCATGTTGCTTTGTTTTGGGTCGCCTGCAGCTCTCCAAGCAACCACCGAAGCCACAATACCTCACTGACTGCACACGCCATTGCCCTGTATTTCGCTTCAACTGAGGACTTTGCCACGACTTGCTGTTTCTTGGTCCTCCATGATACTGGCGATCCTCCTAGTGACATGAAGTACCCATTACAAGAGCGTCTAGTTAGGGGACAACCTCCCCAATCTGCATCACAATAAGCTTCCAGTTCCAAGTCTCCATTAGTTGTGAGCAGTATTCCTTGTTCAGGAGTGCTCTTCAGGTAACGCAGCACTCTTTCCGCTGCGACCATATGTGTGTGCCAAGGTTCAGTTGTGAATTGACTCAGTATGTTGACGGCGTAGACTATATCCAGCCTGGTCACTGTCAAGTATTGTAACTTTCCAACTAGTCTCCTATATCTCATGACATCCACCTTTAGGTCGGTCTCATTGTTTATTAATTTACAATGTTGTTCCATGGGAAACGTGCTCGGTTTGCTGGCCATCATCCTTGTTTCTTTTAAGATGTCGAGTGTGTATTTGCGCTGACTTAACACCATCCCTCGTGGTGAATGTGCCACCTCAATCCCAAGAAAGTACTTCAATTTCTCGATGTCTTTAATGCTAAATTTTTGGTCTAAGAACTTCTTTGTGCTTTCAATCTTGCGGGCATCACTTCCAGTCAATAGAACATCATCAACGTATATCAAGCAAGCCACGTAAGAAGCACCAGTTTGATAAATAAAAAGAGAATGATCCGCCTTGCTTTGTAAATAGCCAATGGTAAGTAATGCTTGTGTAAATTTGTGATACCAGTTGCGTGATGCCTGTCGCAGACCATAGAGGGATTTCTTTAAGCGGCATACACGAGTCTCCCCCTCACGAACGAACCCTTGAGGAATGCGCATGTAAACTTCCTCATCAAGTTCACCATGAAGAAATGCATTATTGACGTCTAGTTGGCAGACCATCCAATGTTTCTTTGCCGCCACAGCTAACAAGCAACGAATAGTAACCAGCTTAGCCACAGGAGCGAAAGTTTTATAGAAGTCGAGATCTTCGACCTGGGTAAAACCACGAGCAACGAGGCGTGCTTTATAGCGTTCCACTTTGCCACAAGGAAGGTATTTAGTTTTAAAAACCCATTTGGAATCAATGGCATGCTTGCCCCGAGGTAAGGGCACTGTGTCCCACGTGCCGTTAGCTTCAAGAGCAGCAATTTCTCTCTTCATTGCATCACGCCAATGTGCATGTTTGCAAGCCTGAAAATAGTGTTTGGGCTCATCGTGAGCAGCGATAGCTGCTAAGAAAGCTTTGTGAGAAGGAAAAACCGATCATAGGTAATGAACTGAGCGATGGGATACCTAACCAAGTTGCCTGATGGAGGGATAGTGTAATCTGATTGAGCAGGGGGTACGATGGACGGCGGCAAATCGAGAGTGAAGTCTCGCAAGCGGCTAGGCTGAGTGCGAGCACGGGAGCTTCGGCGAAAGGGTGCATTCGAATCACCGGCCATAGGAACTGGAGGTGGAGCTGGCTCATTATGCAGCATGGGTGCAACGTGAGAATTTGGGCGATGAGGTTCAGCATGCGGAGCCTGATAAACTTCCAAGTCATCATATGCAGGCGGGGTTTGTAAGGGATGTGGGTCCATGTGGTTGGCAGGTGATGAGTGAACCGAAGCAAATGGGAAGACATGTTCTATGAAACGCACGTCCCAAAACACCAAAAATTCACGTGCTACTGTATCATATAGGAGATACCCCTTCTGATCGTGTGGGTACCCCAAAAACACACATGCACGGCCTCTTTCTCCTAACTTGTCATTACAGGAAACCTGACATGCATATGCCAAGCACCCAAGAACCTTCATATGAGCATAGGTGGGTTTCTTATTAAACAATAATTCATAGGGTGTTTTGTTTCCAAGAGCCGTGGATGGGAGACGGTTAATAACATAGACGGCAGTGAGTATGCATTCTCCCCAAAATTCAACTGGTAGACTGGCTTGGAAATGTAGTGCCCGTGCTGTTTCTAAGATGTGACGATGTTTCCTCTCGACCACACCATTTTACTGCAGTGTGTAAATGCACGTCGTTTGAAGCAAAATGCCTCGTTCCTTATAGAGAGCTCTCATCATACCAAATTGAAATTCAGGTCCATTGTCCACCCGTATTTTCTTGATCTTCTTATTATATTGAGTTTCCACCATCCTTATGAATAATAGTAGAAAATGGCTAACATCAGACTTTCGCTTCATTAAATATACCCAGACACCTCTGCTGTAGTCATCAACAATCGTTAGAAAATAATGAGCCCCAGAAATGGTAGATGTTCTATAACCACCCCAAATGTCACAGTGGATTAAATTAAAACAGGAGCTCGATTTTATTGAACTTTTGCCAAAAGGCAAGCGCGTTTGTTTAGCGCGAATACAGGAATCACAATAGTCATCAACTTTATTCTTGAATAAATGAGAACAAAAAGAGATTTGCTTTAATTTCTCAAAGGACGCGTGACCCAGTCTGTTATGCCATAGATCACGTTCTGTACCACTTTGAACTGCCAGTGCTACCCCCCCTTGCTGCATTGGTTTCAAGTAGTATAATCCATCTTTGCACTTACCCACTCCAATCAGGCTCCTCGTATTCAAGTCCTGGATCACACAAAAATCAGCAAGAAATATTACAGCACAATTGTAGTCCTTGGTGAATTTGCTAACCGAAAATAAGCAACATTTAAATTCAGGTATATATAAAACGTCATCAATCCTCATTTTTGGAGAGAGCACCACGCTTCCTATGCCTTTGATGGGTATGGCCTGTCCATTTGGTATCTTCATCGGTGGTGAGCGAGAAAGATTCAAGCTGTCAAGTGTTCTTTGTTACAAGTTATATGTACCGAAGCACCTGTGTCAATTATCCATGGTCCATTATCGCAACTATTACCTGACATGTTTGCAACTGGTTGAATTTGAGACGCTGTCTTGTTTTCATTTGCCTCTAAATTTAAGCACTGTAGAAGCTTGTTGAATTGCTCCATTGTGAGACCAGGTACATGGTTCGTTTCTCCACTGACCTGGGCTGCCTTTGGTGCAGGTCTCTTGTCACGCCGTTCCCGACTGGACTTCTTCCAATCACCTGGATAGCCAACGAGATCATAAAATTTTTCTTCTGTGTGTCCCAATTTATTGCAGTGATGCACCGAGGTCTGTCCCTTTTACGCTCACTGCGATCATTGTGGACCTGAAAAGCGGCCGCCTCTGCCATCGGTTTGTGGCTCGAAGAGATGTTCTTTTGTTGTTCGTCCTCAGATACTAGGTGGTACGCGACTCCTAATTTTGGTAAAGGCCTCATACTCAATATCTGAGTCTTGATGGTTGCATAAGTGTCTTCTAGCGTCATGAGAAAATCATACAAGTGCTCTCTTTCCTTCATTTCCATCAACTGCTTCTGCATGTCACACTTGCACCCACCGCAGGAGCATTTCGGCCATGGTGCAATGGACTCAATCTCGTCCCAGTACCCTTTCAACTTGGTGAAGAATGCTGGTACGGTTTGTTTGTCTTGTCGCATGTGTGCTATGGCCCTACGCAACTTGTAGGCTCTCGGTGCATTGCCCTTACCGAACCTCTCCTCGAGATCGACCCATATTTCTCGTGCCATCTTAGCATATCTAACGCTGCTTCTTATCTCTTTGTCCATCGTGCTTTTGAGCCATCCTTTCACCATGGCATCACAGCGCATCTAGTGACTCAGATTTGGTGAATCCACCCCCGGCATGGGAAGCGTTCCATCAATGAACCCAATCTTATTTTTTGCAAACAAGGCATTGCTCATGTCGTTAACCCACTCACCATAGTTACTTTCATGTAGAAGTTCTCCAACATAAACGTGCCCTGGACTGTCAGAAGCGTGGATGAAGTAAGGTGACAGCACATCCATGGCTTCACTCTTGTTGACAGGTTGTTCAGTACTCATGTTTGCGACTCAGAACCCTAAGCTCTTTGTAGAAGTTTTGTGGTTGCAGCTCAGAACCCTAAGCTTACGTATCTTAGTGAACCTGTTGCTCTGATACCATAATAAATTCAGAGGCAAAAACTGATTCATATCATTCAGCATAGCAGTGTAAATATACACACACACACTGAGATCACGTAAATGTTGCAGCATCACGATAATCTCGGTCAAAACAACTAATAGCTCGGTATCTCCATATATACATATTCCTATATTTACTATACAATATCGCATCGTATCTTTGACGTATCTTAACAGGTATTGATAAGGAGGAACGAAGATGGGACAGGAAAGAATAGGGTTGGGCTAGTGATGATGCCTTACACTCTGCTTCATCCTAGCACTGAATCAGGACTCACGGGAAGAGGAATTCTAGCCAGCATATGAAGCAACTGCTTCAACTATGAATAGAACTATATTAGCATTATGCATGTTACTTTACTTGTTCTGTTAAGTTCTTAAAATTTTAAATTTTTACTTAACA
The DNA here is from genome assembly GCF_029017545.1 of Prosopis cineraria. Lineage (NCBI taxonomy): Eukaryota > Viridiplantae > Streptophyta > Magnoliopsida > Fabales > Fabaceae > Prosopis > Prosopis cineraria. The sequence goes on from NW_026555380.1 coordinate 16,884, forward strand.
TTTGCTATTTAAAATTTCAATGCTTTCAATTAGTAAATTTATTACTTTGATTCACATGTGGATAATTTATTTTCTTCAAGTATGATAGAATAAAGCAATTTTCAGTCACTCTCATTTTATGGTTATGATTAAAATTTACATATTCATTAAGTATATTATATTGAATTATCATCTCTTCAATTATTTCACTTAATTGTTTGAGTTTATTATTTTTACTCTTTTAAATTTTATTTTTGAGGATGCTATTCACTAGAAATATTTTGGCCTCAGATTCATTAGTTGACGCTAGACCTCTTGTCGATCATTGAGGGGTTTACAACTATACTAGGTGAATATTTATCTTTGGAAATGAGTTTTTTTTATACAAATATCAAATGATTTGTTTTATTTTTGAGTTTATGTTTTAAGTGCTTCCCATTAACTATAGATAAAATCCTGATTTTATTTTTATGTCGACTGCCTGTTGCTGGGCAACATAGTTCCAAATTGTTAAATGCATATTGTTGTAAAGATTTCGTGAGATCTTATCAATAAGGAAAGTATTGTCAAAATTTTTATAAAATATTTTGAAATTTCCATTATAACAAATACTATTAAGGATGCCATAATTTCATTACAATTTTAATTATGTTTCGAAAATTGAATAATTTCTCAATATGAGGCTTAAGGGATGTGTGATATGGTTCACATCCTGTGTCAGTCACCCTCTGTTTTTGAGGTGTGATAATCTTCTTGGATGTTTGAAAAGTGATTTTTAATAATGTGTTTTATTTTGAGACTATCATTTAGATACTACACATTAACTATATATGTGATTTTGATTTGTAAATTCATATCGACTGTCTATGGTCAAGGAACAAAGCTCTGTATAATTAATTTGTCTACAAATGGTTATTGTAGAGATTCAAGAGGTCCTATTTAGCATTTATAGAGGAAGTTCTACTAAAATCTCTACAAAAAATTTATGAATCTTTTATTTATATAAAAAATATTACTATAATTTTCAATCCTATTCCAAACAAATTAAGATACTAAATTAGAATTTTATTGATCAAGGCTCAAGAGATGTATATTTGTGCATATATCCCTTGTGGCCATGCCGGTCACATTCGAGGTGTGACAGTAATTTTCAAATTAGTTCATTTTTATCAATGCAATTTATTACACTGTGTTTTGTTCCCTTTTTATAAAAAAATTTTAGATTTTTTTATATATAAGTAATTGTATTTATTTTCATTAATTTATACTGTTGACATCAATATTTTGTTCTCCATGTCGACAAATTTAATAATCTAATATTATTTTTTTAACAATAAAGACTAAATCAAAAACTAGAATAAACTTAAGGGACTAAAATGATAAAAATTAAATTTGAGAGATCAAATTAATAGTTGAGATAAATTTGAAGAACTAAAATTTATATTATCCCAGTTTTTAATTAAAAGTTGGCAAAAGTCGGTAATCTGATCCTACTCTCGCATTCAAGTTGTCCCCGAGCATGGAAATTTTGGCCCCTTCCTTATTTGATCCGCTCAATAATCTTATAGTTGCACTTTCTTCGCAAGTTCCTCGATTTTTATTGAGAGCTAGTCAATCTTTCTATTGTTAATTAATCCTTTGATTTTGGCGTCTACATTAATTATTAGGAGAATTTCGTTATAAGATCACGGGAGTTAATTTAAATCGGTCAAGAAATTCTGAAATTACACTACAAGACTAAGACTAAGGTATTAAATTAAAATAATGTTTTACAAAGAAAAGACTAAAATGCTCTGCAGTTTTTTTTTTAAAAAGGATTTCTTGGCATCTGGATTGATTATTCGTTTCGATTGATCTAGTGAATGGTTCAACTCCACCCACTTAATTAATGTCATAATTATAATTATTGAATTTTATCAAAATGATGGAAATATAGCACAAAAATTTTGAACAACTCTCACGATCAAAACCCTCCTCATATACGTCGTCTCCTCTAAAATTTTAGAATAGTCATTCATTTGATTTGCAATTTGATCTAACATGATGTGAGGGGTGATATTTGGTTTTTTTTTTTTTAAATAAATAAAGAGCAGCAAACTAGCTGCTAAAGCCAATACGGTCTTGGTTCAGCAAAGGAACAAACTCCTGAGGCTACTAATTACAGAAAAACCAGGCCAATTATTAGGAGCTTTACGGGCAAGAAAGTCAGCAACGTGATTAGCGTCTCTGCTAACATGCATCAACGAGATATTCGACTGACGCTGCATCATCAAACGAATTTCTTCAACAAGAACTCTGTATTGATGAACGTTAATATTGCCTTCCTTGACCAAGATCACTGCTTCCAGAGAGTCCGATGCCACCATGATCTGTCGTAAACCAGTATCCCAAGCATGCTTAAGCACCATTAAAATGGCCCACAGCTCCGTGGTTAAGCTGTCGTTCCCTACTGGTCTGAGAGTGAACCCACTCACAAACCTTCCTTCAAAGTCTCTTATAACTCTGCCACAACCTCCACGTTGAGAATCTGGCAAGAAAGATCCATCGACACTTAGCATAAACCAATTCCTGGGAGGAGGTTTCCAAGTATTCGGTCCACACCGGGGTTGTTGTCCATCCCAATTCAATTTTCTTCCATGACTTGAAACTTTCTTCATACTTTGAAGAATAGCCGAGACTCGGGCACTAATGCTCTGAAATGAGATAATCCTCCCTTCAAAAATACGAACATTCCGTCGCTTCCATATAAGCCAACAGGCGGCAGTGAAGAATTCCGTCCAGTCCGCCACTTCAACATTTCCTGAGTATCTAATATTCCATTTGATCCAGTCATGGAACTCCATCGAGAAAAAAAAATATGTCGTTTTCCCGGTTGCACCAGCGAGTGCCAGAATGCATGAGCTTTAGAGCAGTCGCGGAGGACGTGAATTTAATCCTCGGTGATATTTGGTTCTTTTTGAATATCATATGGCAAAGTTTGATATAACATTCACAGCTTGTAAGTTCCCACGATGTTTCACCTTTCTCATTTTGCATTCAAGTTATAATATTTTTTATTGGTCATATATATTCTCTTATTACCTAGATAAAACTTATAACAGAAACTCCGTATATCCTTCGCGTGGTTTATATTTGTTGAAGGATAAAAAATTTATAAGTTATCTAGATGTAATTTATGATAAAAAATTCGTAAATGTAGATTAAAATTCATTTATTTTTAAAAATTGGATTTTAATCAATATTTACGAATTTGTTTACTGATCAAATGCAAAGTTGGAAAAATGAGAAAGGGAAAACAAAAAAAGTAGTCTTTTTTATTAAAAAAATGTAGTCATTTTTTATTATATTTTAGTCAATAAAATAATATTTATTGAAAATAAATATTTTATTTTTTCAAAAAAAAAATTAAAATGCCAAACTAAATAATAATTATCACATTTGATAAATTTTAATTATTATTTATATATTTCAGATTTTTTTCATCATATAGAAAAAAGAAACTTGATAAACTTAACCTTATGCAAGCAAGATAAAAAAGAAAAAAAGAAAAAAAGGAGATAAAAAACGCGTGGTCACCGCGTATATGCAGCGAGAAAGGGATGCATGCGATCAGTCCACCAGCACCGAAAGCTGGTTAAGACCCGCACGAAACAAGTGGTTCTCCTTTCATCTCAAAGTGGGGTTCGAGAACCACCGACTAATTAAAAAGGGTAATACTGTAATAGTGGAGAAACACTAGAAGAAAATTCTGGATGCGGTCATGTACTAATGTTCAATCACATCCGCGGTAAATAGAAGAAGGTCCGAGAAAGGATGAAGAATGGCTAACATACAATACAAATATAAATATTGAGGGTTATACCGAGGCAGAAGAAAGAGAAGAAGAGAGTGAAGAGAAGTGTGTGAGTGTGAAGAAAGAAAGAGAATAAGTAGTGTGTGTGTCAGAGATCTTAAGTAAAGAGAAGAAAGGAAGATTGAGTGACTGAGATTTTCAGATTAATCTCTCTCTTTCTCCATCCTAAAATCTCAACATATGGAGAACAAGAAACATAGTTCCTCTTCTTCTTCCCTTCCAGATCCGCCAAAAACTAGAAGCGAGCGTGAAGGTGGAGGCAGGTCTGGAAACAAAAGCTCAAGCGGGTCGGCCAGAAGTAGCTCTGGAAGCCATCAAAAGACTGCAAGTAAGCTCAGAGATGGAGATCAAGAAGCTTGTCTGGAAGTAGCAAGAACTCGAGAAGCTCGTCAAAAGGTCGACGGAAAGTCTAAAGGTAAGCAGGACCCGAATAAACCAATCTCGGAGACAATGAAGCACCCAAAGCATCCACACCGCCCAATAGTGCTGATGAAACAAGGAAAGCCTTTCACGTGCAGTGGATGCAAAGAACCCGGATTTGGCCCGAGGTATAAGTGTCAAGGGGATAGCTGTGACTTCATCCTTCACAAGGAGTGTGCCAAGGCTCGTTCCACAGACATCTACAAAAAGCATCCATTAACGGCTGACCGTGAATTTGAGTTCCTTTGGGAACCCCCGGGGGGACCGGACCGCCGATATTGCGTTGCTTGTGGGAGGAACATTCGAGGGTTCTGCTATCATGATCATCGTTCCAAAAAAAACTTTAGTTTGCACCCTCGTTGCATGAATCTTAAGACAACCGCGTCTGATCCTAGTGACACTGTGAAGCTGAGTCTTAAGGACAAAGTGCGCTCCAAGTGTGAGATATGCAAGAAGGAGGATCCGAAAAAGGGGTGGTCCTATGTGTCCTCTCCTGGGCAGCATTGCCGCCATGTCTGTTGTGTGATAGCTTTGATTGTGGAGAAGTGGGAAACATGCCATTCCACTGTTGGTTCTTCTTCTTCAAGCCTGGTCATACCAGCCAAAATCTCTGTGGGCAGGCGTAAAAGAAGAGGCTTGTCGAGAACTGTGATCGAAATCGTGAAAGTAAGTTTCAGCGTTATACTATCAGTTTTATTCGGAGATCCAATTTCATTGTTTGCTGTTCTCGCTGGAAAGTTGTTAGAATAGAGCTTGGACCCATCGGTTTGAGGCTTACGTAATTGTGTTTTCATGTTTGGTTATGTAAGTTTGTATGTGTACTTTGTGTGGAGATCAGTTTCATGCAAATCAAGTTATGAGTACTTTGTGTGGAGTTCGGTTTCGGCGTTCTCATCAGTTGATGAGCATCTGGACCGTCCAGATTTTATGAAATTTATTTATTAATTTTATTTTATATTTATTATAAAAAATTATAAAATTTTAATATTTATTATCAATTTAGACAATACAAATTCAATTTGAGTGATTTAATTTAATATTATTTTTTTAAAAAAACTTGTATTTTAGACAGACTGAATTCAGAGTAATTTATAATTTTTTAAAAAAAATTAATATTAAATTGAACTATATAGATTAAATCAGTAATAAAATAAATTTATTAAAATTTTATATTTTATAATTTAATAAATATATATTAAAATATAAAATAAAAGTGATAAATTTAGACTATTTAAATTTTTAATTTGAACGGTCAAAATTCTTCAAGAGGTGAAGAGCACCCACCAAAACTGAACGCCTTTGTGTGTCGAACCTTCTCAGAGCCAATATTTGATCCGAGTCGCTGCTAATTGCCTACGTGGTCTCTTGGTACTGGAGTTGTACTTTTGCTGTACTGTTGTTAATAAAATTATTTTGCATTTTGAGTTGTATATATAAAAGTCATTCTAGATTTGGAACGCCTGAGGCTTTAAGAATTTTCAAGGGTTTGAAATTGAACCTCTTAATTTCTTCCTGCCAAGAGAATTTTCACGTTACTATAAAAAGTAAATAAAGTAAAATATTAAACACTACCCTAAATTATCTCAACGCTGAACACCTTAGGTTGCTTATTCCCCCCTAACCTTGAACGGGAAAAGGGATTTGAATTTAATGAGAAACCGATTTTACTGAGTGAACGCAGAAGTTTTCGTAATAGTTCAATTTACAATTAATGAGATACTGACATATCATTTAAAAGTGAGGTTGAGAGTTGAGTTACTATAAAAGAGGAGATTCTTGTTGATCTTTTTTGAAAAAAAATAAGTTACAAATATTAATTTAAATAATTATAAATTTAAGAGTTTTGATTATGAATAAAATATATTTAAATTCTAAATATAAGTTTCAGGTTGCAATTGAGTTTCATATTTGTAATGGTATAAATCAATATTTATAATTGTTTATGTTTCAAAAATATTTCAGGGCCTACTTGTCATTAATTCCCTTTTTTTTTTCAGAATTTGGTGTATTTTCCTAAAAACTAAAATAACTTACTGTTACTTGCTGTCACACAATGTTTTAAGACTGCTTAAGCACCATTAAAATGGCCCATAGCTCCGCAGTTAAGCTGTCGTTGCCTACTGGTCTGAGAGTGAACCCACTCACAAACCTTCCTTCAAAGTCTCTTATAACTCTGCCACAACCTCCACGTTGAGAATCTGGCAAGAAAGATCCATCGACATTTAGCATAAACCAGTTCCTGGGAGGAGGTTTCCAAGTATTCGGTCCACACCGGGGTTGTTGTCCATCCCAATTCAATTTTCTTCCATGACTTGAAACTTTCTTCATACTTTGAAGAATAGCCGAGACTCGGGCACTAATGCTCTGAAATGAGATAATCCTCCCTTCAAAAATACGAACATTCCGTCGCTTCCATATAAGCCAACAGGCGGCAGTGAAGAATTCCGTCCAGTCCGCCACTTCAACATTTCCTGAGTATCTAATATTCCATTTGATCCAGTCATGGAACTCCATCGAGAAAAAAATATGTCGTTTTCCCGGTTGCACCAGCGAGTGCCAGAATGCATGAGCTTTAGGGCAGTCGCGGAGGACGTGAATTAGATCCTCGGTGATATTTGGTTCTTTTTGAATATCATATGGCAAAGTTTGATATAACATTCACAGCTTGTAAGTTCCCACGATGTTTCACCTTTCTCATTTTGCATTCAAGTTATAATATTTTTTATTGGTCAGATATATTCTCTTATTACCTAGATAAAACTTATAACAGAAACTCCGTATATCCTTCGCGTGGTTTATATTTATTGAAGGATAAAAAATTTATAAGTTATCTAGATGTAATTTATGATAAAATATTTGTAAATATCGATTAAAATTCATTTATTTTTAAAAATTGGATTTTAATCAATATTTATGAATTCGTTTACTGATCAAATGCAAAGTTGGAAAAATGAGAAAGGGAAAACAAAAAAGTAGTCTTTTTTGTTAAAAAAATGTAGTCATTTTTTATTATATTTTAGTCAATAAAGTAATATTTATTGAAAATAAATATGTTATTTTAAAAAAAAAATTTAAAATGCCAAACTAAATAATAATTATCACATTTGATAAATTTTAATTATTATTTATATATTTTAGATCTTTTTCATCATATAGAAAAAAAAACTTGATAAATCTTAACCTTATGCAAGCAAGATAAAAAAAAAAAAAAAAGGAGATCAAAAACGCGTGGTCATCGCGTATATACAGTGAGAAAGGGATCGATGTGATCAGTCCACCAACACCGAAAGCTGGTTAAGACGCGTACGAAACAGGTGGTTCTCCTTGCTGTCAATGAGTGGACTATGGGGTCCGAGAACCACCGACTAATTCAAAGGGGTAGTGCGAGAAACAGTAGAAGAAAATTCTGGATGCGGTAGTGCACTAATGTTCAATCACATGCGCGGTAAATAGAAGAAGGTCCGTGAAGAACGAAGGATGACAAATCTGACCAACGTATACGAATATAAATATTGATGGTTTGAGATGGTGCGTGTACCGAGAAAGAAGAAAGAAAAAAAGAGAGTGAAGAGAAGCGTGTGAGTGTGAAGAAAGAAAGAGAATAAGTAGTGTGTGTGTCAGAGATCTTAAGTAAAGAGAAGAAAGAAAGATTGGGTGACGTGAGGAAGAGATTTTCAGATTAATCTCTCTTTCTCCATCCTAAAATCTCAACATATGGAACAAGAAACATAGTTCCTCTTCTTCTTCCCGTCCAGATCCGCCAAAAACTAGAAGCGAGCGTAAAGGTGGAGGCAGGTCTGGAAACAAAAGCTCAAGCAGGTCGTCCAGAAGTAGCTCTAGAAGCCGTCCACAATCTGTAAGCAACTCTACAAATAGAGTTGATTCTTTTAGAATTGATTCTTGTTCCTCCTGCACTCAAGAGCAGCGAAGCAAGCATGGATGTAGAAGCAGGTCTAGAGAGAAAAGCTCAAGCAGGTCGTCCAAAAGTAACTCCGGAAGCCGTCCAAAATCTAGAAGCAAGTCTAGAGGTAGAAGTTCATGCAAGTCATCCAAAAGTAACTCTGGAAGCCGTCCAAAATCTAGAAGCAAGTCTAGAGGTAGGAGTTCAAGCAAGTCAAAAGTAACTCTCGAAGCCCATCAAAAACTAGGAGCAAGGTTAGAGATGGAAGCTCAAGAAGCTTGCCTGCAAGCAGCAAGAACTCTACAAGCTCGTCCAGAGCTACAGGAAAGTCAAAAGGTAGCAAGAACCTGAAGAAAACAATCCCGGAGACGATGAATCACCCAAAGAATCAACACCCGATGGTACTGATGAGCCAAGGAAAGCCTTTCATGTGCAGTGGATGCAAAGAACTAGGACTTAGCCTGAGGTATAAGTGTAAAGACGATCGCTGTGACTTCATCCTTCACGAGGAGTGTGCCCACAGACCTCTACAAAAAGCATCCACTAATGGGTGACTCTGAATTTGAGTTCCTTTGGAAACTTCCAGGTGAAACGAACAACCGATATTGCGATGCTTGCGGGAGGGACATTCGAGGGTTCTTGTATCATGATCATTATTCCAGACACGAGTTTGATTTGCACCCTTGTTGTATGAATCTTGACAGAGATACCGTGCCTGATACGCATGGCACTGTGAAGCTGAGTCTTGAGGACAAAATGCCCCGCCAATGTGTGAAATGCAAGAGGAAGGATTTAAATGACGTTGAGAGCAAGAAGGCCTTCAGAGGGTGGTCCTATGGGTCCTCTCGTGGGGACTATTGCTTCCATGTCTATTGTACAAGGACTTTGGTTCTGGAGAAGTGGAAAGAGAGCTATTTCAATGTTGGTTCTTCTTCTTCTTCTTCTTCTGGTTCATCTCTGAAGGGAACAAGCTTGGTCATCAGAAGTGGTAGAAGGTCGAACACATCTTCGGCCTTGGTTAGAAGATCGTCGAGGCCGAAATTTGTCACAAGGATGACTATCAAAGGGGTGAAATTAGCTCAGTCTTGTATTATCATTGATATTCGGAAATCCAACTCCATCGTTTGCTGCTCTCGCTGAAAACTTGTTAGATTAGAGCTTGGACCCATCAGTTATGTTGCTCATTTTATTGAAGTGGTGTACTTTGTTAGGGCGCTTTTTGGTGGTGACGAGCTACGTGGTCTTTCGTCACTTGGGTTGTACTTTTGACTGTTGTTGGCAATAATAAAGTTTTCTTTCTATTTGTTTTCTTTCGGTATCCCCATCCTTAAATTTTCGGTATAAATACAGATTATTATTTTTTAATTATGTAGAGGTGTTGTTATTGGCAATTGTGATCTAATGATCATTCAGGCCAGAGTGACCAGTCAAAATGGTATTTTTGTATTATATATATAAATAATAAATAAAATTCATCTCTTGGTATTTAATTATAATTTAAAAGATTTAATTGATATTAATTTTTGTGTAATTCTTGAGCTTTGTTTTTTAATAAATTTTTAGGGTAATTAATTATTAAATTTAATTTTTTTAGGTCATGATAATTCAATGCATTGTTTTTAAATGTTGTAGGAAGAAATTGCCACAAATAAGTTTACGTAATTATATGTCCATGAGCACATAATTTAAGGGCAAAAATTTAATTAGATCTCCAAGTTTTTTCTTCTATCAAGTCATTATGATTAAAAAAAAAAACAAAAAGAATGGCCACCAACTAAACATTGGGGGCCACTCTTATCTAGAAGACATGAGGCTCAACAAAGCCTTAGCTCAAATTTCATAACCCAATACTCCATTTGTAGGGGCAGCGCAGCCTGATTGAATTGAACAAGGGCCGGATCCCCCTCTCTTAATGCCCCAACTTGGGTTACAAGATGGCACTGTCCAGTTGGCGGATAGGACAGTGATGTCAAAGCTTTATATAACTTGTTTTTTAATATTATCTTTTTAGTGGAGAATTGAAATGATAAATTGTGATATAATAACTATTTCTTTTGGACCACAATGGTGTCAACTAATTTAACTTCTAATAGAAAAAGTTGATTAATATATTGGTTTTCTAGAAATATTCACATTTTTTTCATTTAAGCTCGAGTGGAATATTTAAACTATCCTTATTAACTACATTAATTTCATAGAAGTAAGGGTATAAATGTCAAAAAAATTTACCTAATACTCTATATTTTGAATTAAGGGATGCTTCAAGAATATGACTTATATTATGGTTCAGAATAAGTAAGTGCATGAATTTAAAGTTATATTAAATGAAGAGTATTTTTCAAAATTTAATAAACTTTATTGATATGTATAATATAATATCAAATTATCTTATAATTTGGGAGTGGGGGAGTTACTTAGAGTTTGTGATATATTTTCTAGCTCTGCCTTGCTGTGAGTTAGATCTTCAACTCTTTACGTATGTTTAAACTTTAAACACCTGGTAGAAATATAAATAAATATATAATTCTATATCCTAGTGACTTGTGTTTGATTATTTGATTGTTGTGTCTATCTTGCAGGGCTTTCACATTATTTTGCAACTTGACCATTGTCTTACTACTAGAAAACATCCATTTTGCGACGGATTTTACCTTAATTTTGGGACAAAATTGTCATCACAAATGTAGTTTGAGACGGAATTTGTGACGGATAACCTTCCGTCACTATTTTGTTGGTCGCAAATTGTTTGCGACGGAATTTGAAATTTTGTCCCAATTTGAGACGAATATTTTGAGACGGAACTTCTGTCCCTAATTTGGGACGAATCTTAATGTCGCAATGGTGTCCTTAATTTGGGACGAATTATAGCGTCACAGATCTGTCCCAAAATTTTGTGAAGGAATTTTCGTCACAAATGCGTTTCAAATTCTGTGAAGGGCTTTTTTGTCACAAATCCGTCACAAATTTATATTTGAAAGAAAAATTTTTTAATTATTTATTTAATTTCAATTGTTATTTCCCCCATCATTATTTTACAATCTCAACCTGTAATAATAATTTTATATATAAAAATAAGCAAAATTATAAGAAATTTAACTTGAAGCATCAAGAACAAAATATCTCATTTAGTATTTAAAATTTGATACATTCATACTCAAATGTCAAAGCATAGGAAAATCATTCAAAAGCATTTAAAGTAGTCAAATAACATAATAATCACTAAACAACATCAAACAAAAGCATGAGCTTCATCATCTTCATCTTCATCTTCATCCTCCACGGGCGGCATACGCTTAAGCAAAATATTGATATTCTTTTGGCAATTTTGAAGCTGTTGTCGCTGCTCATTTATTATTGACTCAAGCTTTTTGTTCATCTCTATTAAAGCATCTACACGCTTTTGCAGCTCATTTTCAAATTCTGGGTGGAGTCCTATATGATAAGAGGCATCCTCTACAGAACAAGAGCTATGATATGAAGGAGCCTCAAATCTAATACCAAAAATGCGTCCTTTCCTGTTAACACCACCCACAGCTTTCAACCATAATTCTATATCATCAGCATAGTCTTCTTCTACTTCTTCAAGAGGTGGATCCATATCTGGGAGCTCTCCTTGATTAGAGGATCTATTAGACCTCTTTAGAGTCATATAATGTTCCTATAAAAAGATAGGTAATTAAATTATAATTTAACTCAATTTTATAACTCAATAAATTGAGTGATAAGCATTCATTTAACTTAACAAATTGACAAGGTAGCTATAAAGAAAGATTAAAATGCAAATGTTTAACATTCCATAAAAAATACAATGAGAGGTACAATTTCATGTCAATTTCATTCAAATCTAATAACTCATAACTTTATCAAGTATAAAAAATTTCAATGATAAAAATGACTCCCACAATAGGTAGTCAAGCCTCCAGCCATCAATAAAATCCCAATGAAAAAATCAAAACAAAGAAATATATTTACACTTACATATACATCAGCTGACCTCTGATCAACAAATTGTCTAGTCTTTTCATTATAATGTGTGCGCTTAAATAGCTCAACCATTGTTGGCTCTCTTCCAAGCTCTATAGTCTGCAATTATTAACAATAATTATAAATATTCATTCAATATGAGAAATAATTTGTAATTTGATTTTAAAAAAACTTACCATTCTTCTTTTATGCTCGGATACAGAAATGCTACCACATCTATTCTTCATTCCTCCTTTAGCAGAGGCTCGATTTGCCTTAGCCTTCTATTTCTTGTTATGATATTCTGTTTTATTCCATTGCACTTCTAATTCTTTCCATACTGTTTCTGGAATCCAATTTGGCCTAATACCTAAATTTGACCATCTATGGGATCTCGACTCCTAGGTTTTGAAGATGATATGATAGGCTCTGCTGTAGATCCTACAGAGGGATTAGATATGCCAATAGAAGGAGATCGATTAGGAGGAGATAATGATCTAACACTAGCTGGTGGTGTCACGGGGCTGTTAAGCCGACAATAACCACGTTTGATGCCACGACTTGTCATCTGTACAATTAACATGAATAAGTTACATTTGCATAACAATATGTAACATATTAAAAATAAAATCAAATACATAAAAAATGCAATTTTAAACAAACCGAGAATTTAACATGCACTATGAATTCCTCTAAATATCATCTTCTGAATCATCTGCTTCTTCATTTTCAACATCATGTTTGTCATCACCTTCTTCAGTTTCATCTTCTGAGTACCAATCCTCATCCTCCTCATCCTCCCCCTTCTCATCCTCCCTTCCTTCTCCTTCTTCATCATTTTCTTCATCTTCTTCATCATCTACTTCACAACCATCTTCAATATCCATTAGGTTGTACATTTCATCATCATGAACAATAGAAAAGGGTAATACAACTTGCAACCCATCATCTTGAAATGCCCTAATGTTAGTTGTACATGGTGGCGCATCAATTATGCTTCAAGCCTTTGCTTTAATGACAACTGCATGATTAGATTTCTGACGAACACAACTTGGATAAGATGTATAATATACCTGCATTGCTTGTTGTGCAAGAATGAAAGGATCATACTTGTTATACCTCCTTGATGTGTTAATTTCAACAATCTTGTATTGCTCATGAATTGTCATACCACGATTAGGAGTTAGATCAAACCACTCACGATTGAACAACATTAGTTTTTTCTCAAGAAGCCCAGTATATTCTATTTGCACAATCTCTTATAGTATGCCATAGTACTCACACTCTGATTGGCTATAATCAGAACCCTTAACACAAACTCCACTATTTATATTAGATTTTCTATAAGTATATGAATGTGTGTGAAACTTGTAACCATTAACAATGTAGACAGGCCATATTGTAACTACCCATTTTGGTCCTTTAGCAATGTCATGTAAAAGCAGATCAACATTATTGGTTGATGTTAGATGATCTTGAAACCAAGTAGAGAATTGGGTTTCAATTTGATCTTCTATCTCAGCATCTGAAATTTGGGGGCTATATGAAGTTAAACATTGAACAAATAACCTGCAGAAAAAAAGTATATTAATCCCTAAATAAATAATGATGCAAGTTTTTAATTAATGTCACTTACTCTATATAAGGTTGTACTTCATCACAATTCATTAGAATATATCTTGTGGTAGCTTTTACTTCTTTATCCTCTAAATAACGAGATTTGCATTCTCCATAAGGTCGTCCTGGATAGTTAAAAATGAAAATTGTAGGTAGATCTAATTCTCCACCATCATCATTTCTTAGAAGTCACATCATTATTGATTGAGCATCTAGCTTAAAGTAATGAGAGCAAAATGTTGCAATCTCTTCTATTATATAAGCCTCACAAATAGAGCCTTCCACACGAGCTTTATTCTTTACTTTAAGCTTTAAGGTGTGTAGAAACCTACATCAAGTGACCATGAGTATGGTGACCTAATTTTGAAATAAAGTAAAAGTTTATTAAAATATATAGACAACTTTTACCACCTTTCAAATGGATACATCCATCAATATTGAACTGGTCCTCCAACCTTAGCTTCATAAGTAAGGTGAATTGGTAGGTGTTCCATTAAGTCAAAAAACCCTAGAGGAAGAATCCTTTCTAACTTGCACAATGTTTCAATAATATTTTTCTCTAACACCTCTAGTTTAGAAATCATTAAGGTGTTTGAACAAATTTCTCTAAAGAATAGACTCAACTCAGCTAAAGGTTCCCAAACAACTTTTGGCAAAGCATAGAAAGCTATAGGAGGCAAATGTTTCACAAACACATGACAATTATGACTTTTCATTCCATGTAATTTTGCCTCCTTTACATTAACACATCGAGCCAAATTATATGCATACCCATCTAGGAGCTTTAGGTTCTTTACCCATTGACAAATAGCTCGTTTTTATTCAAGATTGAATGAATATTGTACTTCAGGTTCCTTGCGTCGACAATACTGTGGCAAGTCCATTCGAGCCTTTAAAGTATCTTTAGTTTTCTCCTTTATGTCCATGACAGTATAAAAGACATTGTCAAACACATTTTTTTTAATATGCATGACATCAAGATTGTGTCGAATGAGATTAGTTTTTCAATACGGCAACTCCCAAAATATGCTTTGTTTCTTCCAATTGTGAGTGACCCCATACCCCTCAATTCGAACTTCTCCATACTCAATTATTCTTGGCAAATTGCATATTCTTTGCCAAACTTCTTCCCCATCAAGCCGTGGTGGAGGTATTGAGTTCTCAACCCTATTCTTGTAAAATATTCTTTTATTTCTCCTATATTGATGATCATGTGGAAGAAATTGACGATAACAATCAAACCAAGATACTTTCCTCCCATGCTTCAATGTGAATGCCTTTGAGTTCTCCATACATATAGGACATGCTAACTTCCCTGCGGTTGACCAACCAGACAACATAGCATACACGAGAAAATCATTGATTGTCCATAATAATGCGGCACGCATTTGAAAGTTCTATCTCAATGAAGCATCATATGTTAGTACACCCACTTCCCATAACAACTTCAATTTATCTATCAATGGTTGGAGATAAACATCTATTTTGTTCTTAGGATTATTTGGTCCTGGAATAATCAATGTGAGGAACATGTACTTTTTTTTCATGCACAACTCAGGTGGCAAGTTATATGGAGTGACAATAACTAGCCAACAAGAGTAGCTTCTTCCATATTGGGCAAATAGGTTAAACCCATCAGCATATAACCCGAGTCTCACATTTCGTGGATCACATGCAAATTTAGGGTAGGTGTTGTCAAACACCTTCCATGCTTCTCCATCAGAGGGGTGAGACAGGATGCCAACATCTCGATGATTCTCATAGTGCCACCTCATTTCCTTTGCTATTTTTTAGAAGTAAATAATCTTTGAAGTCTAGGTATGAGTGGTAGGAACCGTAATTGCTTTTTTGCAATTTTCTTTTTTCTTCCCCTATTATTTTTTCTTTCAAAATACCTTGCTTCACCATAAAACTTACAAAGGGTTGCATTTAAATCATCTTTATAATATAGCATACACCCATTCTCATAACAATCAATCTTCTTATAATCAAGCCCTAACTTTGACACTAACTTCTTTGTTTGGTACAAATTTTTTGGCATACAAGTGCCTTTAGGATTCATAGCCCTCACAAACCATGAAATTTCATTATAAGTTTGATGTGACATGTTGGAGTTTGCCTTAATATTTAGCAAGTGTACAACTACTGCAAGTTGAGACCAATCATCACAACCTTCCCATAAGGGTTGTTGTGCAGCATGCAACATCTCATAAAAGGCTTGTGCATTAGGATTTGGTGCCTCTTCCAGATTGTCATTGTAGTTATTCCTAAAGCTTGGCCCTGCTGCATCTATCATTATAGACTCATAGCGTATGAAATGTTCACCAAGTTGATCATAAGAATTACATTCATTAATATTTAGTGGATTGAGGCTTGTACTTGCTTCAATAGACTCTTCACCATGACTAGTCCACTGATAATAATCTACCTTAAACCCATATTTATAGAGATGTGACTTTACATTGTCAAGAGATAGATGATTTAGGCATTTACACCTAGCACATGGACAGCTAATTTCTCTTGAATCTATGTAAGGAGGCAATTGACATGCGTGATTAAGAAACCCTTTGACACCTTCAATAAATTCTTTTGTCAAGTATCCATATCTTGAATCTATTCTATCATACATCCATCTACGACTTTTTAGAGCATCCATTCTCCTCCCTATTTTATTTTGAGATTCATTTAGAGTGAGTTTCATTCAATATACAACTCTATATATAAACCAAAGAATTCAAGATATATAATTACAAATGAACAAGTCTAAAACATTATAAAGGTATAAGCATATGAACCAATAGTCTTCAAATAAGAAAATATTTACACTTGACACATAGTTATTGTAGGTGGGAGAGATTGGGAGCAAGAGGCACAAGTTGATTATAGTGGAGTGTTACAGCCACATTCTTTGTTTAATTAATGCATGATAATTTGGGAACAAGGTCAGGCTTCTAAAATTTCCATGTATCAAAGTAAAATGCTTTAATATCAAAACAAGCAGGGGAGGTTGAATAATAATGTAGATAGGACACTAGCTTTTCTTTTTTGTGGGAAGAATAGGTGATTAGAAGAACATTAGAGTTAATTAATGAGAAAAAGACGCACGAGCTACAACAATGAGGAAGGTTGTTTCATAAATAGGAAAATGGAGAGATATATTTTATTCTTGATCCTATACATGACCGACAAGAATTTGGCAGCATCATAAGATAAAGAAAGACAAATCCTTTCATAGCAGACCAACATGACCCACAAGAGTACACTAAAATACAAAAATGATGTATTATAATTAGTAGAAAAAAGATAAAATTTGAGAAAATAACAGCCCACTTTTTTTTCAGTCAATAGCAGCTCCCACATGACAACATAACAAATATTAAAGTAGAAAAGAGATAAACCTAGGCAAAATCTCAAAATAGAACAACGTCACACTTGAATATAAAGCTTGAAAGCCTTCAAAAGTGCGTATTTAAAACCCCAAGTCAGATAAAATCATGGAAAGAATCTCTATTATAACTGAGAAATGAAGGGGAAAAAATTAGGGCAAGTTGCTGAAATGAAGAGAGAAATAAAAAGAGAGTTGTAAAAGGAACAAAAAAAGACTTACCGCCGAAAATGGAGAAAATGAACGAGGTCTACAGTGCCCACTGCAGAAATGAGAAGTAACAGGGGAGAAAAGGGATTTTTTAGCTTTTCTTCGAAATGAACGAGGGAACCGAGGGAGGGAAATATCCTGATATTTGGACTTTTGTTAATTGAAACAATAATTATTTAAATAAAAAATGGAACTCTGTGGTGCTTATATCACATTAGCACGATAGTTGAGGGAACTTTTTTTTATCCAATGGGTTTGTGTTTGAACAATCAGTTTTTAACTTTTACTGTTTGATTGGGAAAAAAAAATCACGCAAGGTAAATAGCTAAGCACCCACTACTCTAGGTATCATCCTTTGACAGTACTTTAACATTAAATATATATGTAATATATTTAAATAATGTCTAAAATATTTAAATTAATATTTTATAGTTTTATTTACATTATAAATCAATTTTTTAATATAAATTGGATTGAAGATTTTATAAATCTATTGGATGACCTCCCACGTGCTATATCAAAAATAAAACTTTAATTATTCAATAGAATATTTGGTCAAATAAAGATTTAAGAAATGTGAGGTGTATATAGTAATTCTAAGCAAGATAATAATTTGATTAGTAGAGAAGTTAAACAAGATTACTCTTACCATGATGAGATTGTTAAAAAAGGTAAATCACTTATAATCAAAGATTGAAATGTGCCCTTATATTTTAACTATAAACAAAATAGTGTAATCAAAGATTCCGTTCTACCTATTTTTATTAGCTATTGTCAATAATTTTCAAACTAACAATTTATAAAACCTTGTGTTTCATCATTTTAACTTTAATTATAATCAATAACATATTATTCTAATCAAATAATATATAATTAAATAATACAAATTAATCAACAAAAATTAGTATAAATATATTTTTTTAAAATATTACTAAAATTGACATTTGTATTAAATAAAAAATTAAAAAAATTATATAATTTCATATTAATTAAATGGACCTGCTATCATATTTATTATAAAAATAATTATAATTAAAATATATAAATATATATCATTAAATATTTGCGACGGCTTTGTCACGCCTTTGGGACAAAATCCATTGTGAAGGAATATTCTGTCCCAAAAATCTGTCACAAATATTTTTGGGACAAATAAATTAGTCACACTTTCTGTCACAAATATTTGGGACGCCATTTGTTATGCCAAAGTCCGTCGCAATAATTTGGAATACCAAATTGTGTCCCGAATTGCATCCCAAACTTTTGGGACAGAATTTGGTGTCCCAAAATCCGTGACAAATATTTGGGACAAAATTTGGAACAAATTTGAGATGCATTTGTGACTCTTTATGTTCTGTCACAAAATTCCGTCCCAAATCCCTTGTTTTCTTGTAGTGTCTAATGCCCTAGAAATAGCAACTTCATGCATGAACCTCTGATAAACATGAAAAGGGAAGAGGCCAAGAAATTAAATCTTAACTTGGGTTAGTTTCTCTCTTACAACGACAGATTTATTTACGAGCATGAAAGCTCAAATTTGTTGAGCCTTGTAATCTGTGCTCGGCATCACTTCGTAACCAAGATAGACGTGTGTGTGTGCGCACCCAACATCTCACTTCTGCTTTCTTGATTCAAATCATTCTAGATTATCACTCACAACTAGAATATATCATGACAGCGTTTGGATTTGATGAATTTAAATCTTAAAATTAAAATCTCATATTTAAAATTCATATATTTAAAATTTTTATTTAAAAATTGTATAAGAAATTTTAAAGATATATAATGAAGATAAACTAAGATTTAAAGTAGAAATAAAAAATTGGTAGCGTATTGATGGGTTTATTTTTATTTTTCAACTGGTGAGAGAGACAAGGAAGAGAGATGAGATGAGAAGTAAGATAGAGTAACAGACACTGATAATAAAAGTTTGAAGAAAATAAGCGGATTAAAGTAGCTGATATATAGTTGTTTAATTTCTATTGGTCTTTTCTTCTATAAGCACGAGGGATCTTCGGTTCGGACCGTGCTCCTGACCGTTCATTGTTTGGGCTATCTTATTTGCAGTTTACCTTGTCCTGAACTTAAAACTATCAGTTTACCTTCGCCAGGCAATGTAATCCTAGAGTCATGTTTGTATTAGTCCTTCCTCTCTCTGTGTGTGCGAAGAACTTGTGATGGCCTTTAATATTAATTGATCCTAGTTTATGCCAATTGGCTTCCTGTTCTCTTGGTGGCACTAGCTTTTTTGTACCTTTTTATTATAAACAAAAGTTTAGGTGAATTAAGTCTCAGAGACTCACTGTTAGGATTAGGATATAACTTCAAGTTTAAAGAGCCCTTACAAATGTACTTATAAATTGTTTATCAATAAAGTTTTCATATAATTGGCTGACTTCTAACCTATACACACACACACACACACACACACACACACACGACTGATATGCTTCTTTTAACTCAGGCTTTTGTACTAAACAATTCAAACTTGGATGACTGGTAAGTGAATGAATTATGAAGTCACTTTTATTATAAAAATATCGCCAGGCTCTGTTTCCCTTAGGAGATGACATTTCATTCTTTATCAAAGAATGACCATAATGGGATTAGATAATTTCTTAGACAATGACTTGGAGCATTTGATTGTTAGATAATTTCTAACAGGTATACCATCGCTATGTGACTCTCCAATGAGGCTCAGTCTTAAATTACACACAAAAACACCTCTCACTAAAATTTTCAATGAAAATATGGCTTGTAAAATTTTTTAAGAAACTAATTGTGTCAGGCTGAATTGTCTATTTGCAAAAAGAAAATCATCATTTTTTATTCTGTTTTATTCAATAACATAATCAAAATAGTCATTTTTAAATATATAATAATTATTGAAGACAACTATGTTATTTCGTCAAAAATTTAAATACTAGACAAGTTCCTAAGGACTAAATAATAATAATAATCAAATTTTGAGATAGTAAATTATTATTTTCATATTTCAAAGACAGTTTTTTGTCATTTTCCCATTAAATAAACCAATTAATTTGGATCGTCTAGATGAAAATTGACTGGCTTAGATTTTGATATAATAATATTTTTATATTGTAAATAAGTTATTATTTTAATAGCTAGGTAAAAAATTTAAAAGAAAGATAATCTTAATAACTAAGGGAGATGGAGATTGGATCAGCTAGAGGGAGACTACAGTGGTTGCGAGTTCAAGTGGCGAGAAGCTTTGGGAAGATCAAAGACGAAGGAGAAGGCGATGAAAGATGAAGATGAAGGAGAAGATGACATGGAGGTGACTGTAGGGTGGAGATTGAGAAGGAGAGGACGCACTTGGAAGGGATGGTATATTTTAGTTTGAAAATTAAGTTTCAATCCTTGGCTTAAATTTGTAGAGAGAATTTTAATATAAGACCTAACAAATTCTAAAAATTCACTAGAGGACTAAGGGGCTAAATTGAAAATAAGTTTTGAAATGAAATGACCATAACGCCCATTGTCAATTATTTTTTTTAAAAGAATTAAAAAGTCTTATCACTAAGGCCAGAAGTCCGAACGCTCTAGGATTTTCACCAAAACTCGCGGGATGACTTATCGAATTTGCCAATGAGCTTGGAATGCTCTATGAAACGGTGAAAAGGAGCTTTGAGATGATCAGGAGGGCAATAACACGCAAGATAAACAGGGTGAGGTAGCGAGAGTCATGTTATGAGAGGTGAGACCAAATATCAAGAAAGCGGAGACGACAAGAACGTTCAATAGATTGCACGACTTAAGGTGAAACCATAGATCCATAACGTAAAGAGATTAATTAATAATTAAGTAGTGGCATCCTAACGTATTTAAGGTTAACACTTCGAAGGAAAGCAAGGAGCACCCGCCAGTTGTGATAGATTTGCACCCCAATGACAGGTGGTGATAGGCATGTCGGGCTAGAGGCCTTTAATGTCTCTTATAATATCCAAATTTTCTAATTTTATTTTTTATTTTTTGGATCATTAATTTTTATATGAAATGAGAAACATGTCAATATTTTAAAATCTTGAAATGATGAAATTTAATATTTCTTTATGATTTTTTAAAGAAAAATATTACAATTGCATCATTTAATTTTTGAAAAGTCAAAAAAAAAAAGAAATTTTGTAGTTTTGAGACTTCAAAATATGAAAATGTCTATTATTTAATATAAAAATCAATAATTTAGGAAAATAAAAAATAAAATTAAAAAGTTGAAGTATTATAAAAAGTATTTAAAAAAAAAATATTAAGTGCTCCTAGCCTGTGAGTGCGGGTACATGGCGGCGGAAGCCTGGCAGAAGTGAGCATGTAATTGATTAGAAGTGATGGCGCCAAAGATATGTTAACTATAAATGCTTCTTTAATCTGAAAATGAATGCCCTCAGCCATGACGGTATCAATAGCGTATTTTATATGCGAAGAAACTTGTTGGCATCTTGAGCACGGAATCACTCTCCCATCCTAAATGTAAGAGCTAATTAATTAAAGAGTATATTTTGTACTAATTAAATGTATATTCTTTTAATGTAGATGATTAAAAGTAGGGTTGGAGGCCTCTAATGTACCATTCTCTAATATCCTTTGTAATACTCCAAGTTTTCAATTTTGTTTTTTATTTTTTTTTTAACTCATTGGATTCTACTTAAAATAAGAGACATCTGGATATCTTGAAGTTTTAAAATGATAAAGATTTATATATTTTACAATTTTTTAAAGAAAAATATTAGAATTATACCCTTTTATTTTGGAAAAATCATAAAAAATACAAATCTTTATCATTTTGGGACTCCAAGATATTCAGATATCTTTTATTTTAAATAGAATCCAATGAGTCAAAGAAAAACAAAAAACAAAATTGAGAACTTAAGGCATTACAATGAATATTAAAGAACGGCACATTAGAGACCCCTAACCCTTAAAAGAATGAGTATTTTAGAAGAATTAATACGCGTGTTACAAAAAAAGAAAAACTGAATTTATCTTCTTAATCCGTGTAGTTAATACCTAGCCTTTATATTTAGATATGGAAGAGTCTAGCATTTTAAAAACAGGCAATGGACGTTAATAAAAGACTGAACATGTGCATTGAATGAATAGTAAACTGAAAAATTGAAAAAATATTAGTGGGGAAAGAAAAGTATGAAGAGAGAGAGAGAAGCTCAAGAAGGTTGACCAGAAATCACTAGATAAGCTCGTGAAGAAGCAAAACAAGGAAGTGCGAAGGCAGAGCCAGAGAGAACAGAAGCTTTTGGCGAGGAATACACACACACACACACACACACAGAAAGTGATTATCAGAGAGATGAGGATGGTTGATGGGCACGCAGTGTTCCAAGGAAACGTGCAGGAATTTAGTGGATGCGATTGGTTCGTCTTCTTCTTCTCCAACCAGAGGAAGAAGCAGAATACTGATCAGACTGCAATAACCTCACCATCAAGAACATGAAGTAACAGTATATGTTTATATGTATTGCTCATGATCCTGCATTCGTATATACGTTTGTATCAAGACGTCCTTCCTCTGTGTGTTTGTGTGTGTGATGTCCAATAATTGATCCCAGTCTCTGCCAATTGGTTTCATGTCCTTGATGCCACTTGGTTGTTTGTGCCTTTACCGTTTATGCCACTAAAGTTTTCTCAATTAAATTTCTTTTTTTTCTCGGTGTTTGGAGGGATAGATTTGAAATTAATTTTTTGATTTAAAATTTTTATATATTTAATATCCTTTATTTGTGTAAAGTAAAAAAAAATTAACGAAATACAGATGAGGTGATATTTAAAAATTGGGAGTATGATCACATTATTTTTCAATTGACAAGAATGAGGATAAGAGATAAGAGAAGAGACAAGAGTTACAAAGATATTGACAATGAAAAGGAACGAATAGGTTGAAATAATTAAATTTCAAATATTTAGGATATAGATAAAATTTGGTAATGCAAATTTAGATTGATGGATTTAATTGAATTTAAATTTTAGATGTAAAATTTACATATTTAAAATTCTTTATTTGCATAATGTAAAAAAAATTAGTAGGATAAGAGAAATGAGTTGAAATTCAAAACAATATAAGTGATGAATTAATCTTTCCATTTGTCATTCAGTGAACGGCAAGGACAAGAGATGCTAGGAGAAGTGAGAGTAACAAAAACACCAATAATAAAAAATCATGAAAAAAAAGGGTTGGGATAAATAAAATTTCAAATAATTAGAATCTAGAAAGATTTTAAAATTATAAAAAATTATAATGGAACATGAACTAAATACAAATTCTCATGCATGTTCAAACATGGATAAAATATGAATTTGAATCTGGATCAAGACCAAATCAATGAAATTTTTATGCATTTAAATGGAGAAATTAATTTAAAATGATCCATTTTATTGAACTTCGCACTACAAATAAAACCACATCGTCTCGAGCCAGCCCATTCCGTTGGAGGCAATTGATAAAGACAATGGTCCAAGGAGCTAGGCCGACCAGGCATTGCGGGCTGGAAGAGCAGCGACTTGTAATCCCTCCACTGAAGAGAGCCAGAGGTGTTCGCTGTTCTGTGAAACCAGCCTCACGCAGTCCCCTCTTGTCCAGGAGCCACGAGATCCAAGCTACCGCTCAAATCCCATGGCTCAACTCTCCACTTGGAGTGGGCAAGCCAGCACAAAGCAACTAACAGCCCAGCCTAGCCGAACGCTAGCCATGTTCCACTGTCTCGAAGCCCCCTCTCGGGTTACAAGCTGACGCTGCCCAGCTCGGCGAGCGACATTATAACGTCAGATTCTTATATACAATAACTTGGTTCAGAAACTAGACGGTGTGTAGCTCTTTGGATCTATCCTGAGCTTTCTCTACCGCAGTTTTGGGATATATAATGACCGTCACCGAATACACGATCTTTACTGTGTTATGATCATTAATGGAAACATGAATTAATCGGAAAATCAAAAATTCAGAGTGGAGACTTGCGATGATATAAAGAAAGAGGAATCTCTGGTTTTCCGTTTGCCTGAACTTACGCAATGCTCTTGCCTGTGGGATTTTCTAGCAAATAAAGATCATCACCTGATTCAAAAAGAATCCAGATTAAATGAATGCAGGAAAAAAAAAAGGATTTCTTCCTATTAATTAGCATATTACTGTTCCTGAATTATGAGGAAACAGCATGTATAGATTAAATAATTCACACTGCAATAGGTTTAGCTTGTTCATTAGAGGTGAGGCCGCCAAGATCATCCGTGACTCTCGTGGGAAATTTCTCCGTTTAAAAGCTGTCAAAGTCTATGTGCTCCCACACGAAATATTCAGGTCGTCCCTCAGCGTGGAAAATTTTGCCCCTTTCTTGTTTGACCCGCTCAATAACAGCTCTTTGTTGTTCTGTCTTCTCAATTTACAGAACTTTTTTTAAAAGCTAGTTAATCTTCCTCATATTTATATTACTATCCTCCGATTTTCGCTTCCACATTACTTTTTTGGTTTCATTCCACATGTCTTGAACACTAGAAACATGATCGTTCATGACATTTTCCCAACAATCTTATATTCATTTATAGTTTTATAGTTGAAACTGATATCGAAACTTCTTAGCCACACACTCATTAATAGTCATATCATTTTAGTAATCTCGTGATTAGACAAGAGAATCAGTTTATAAGAAATTTTCACTTATTGTTTTTTTAAGTTGTCAATAAATGTACACAGGACTTTGGAAATGTGCTATTCAAATAAATTGCCTAGTTATTCAAAACACTAGATATTTCTATTTTACTCGAAAGTCAAAACTCAATCTTCGGAATTTTCAATGGATTTGCGTCATTATAATAGAAGACTTGGAAAAATATACTTATACACCTAACCATGTTCAAACCTTCTCACACTTCCGCTTACCCAATATAAAGACACACTTACATCTTTCTGCTTCAAGAGCTCCAAAAGCATCGTCCTTTTTCCCTGAGTCGGATTCTCAGATTACTCAGGTAGGTTTTTGAATATCTATGCACTTCAAGATTCTGATTGTGAATTGATTATAAACTGATTAGCGATATTACTGGTTTTTCTGTTCTTGTTTTAACCTCTTTTAAATGTGCCTCGTCAGGGTGTGTTCATAAGAATATCCAGAAGGTTCTTGGATGAAGATGGTTCTGAGCAGCCGAACTGTCTGTGTTCTTATCGTTAATTTCTGGTTCCTACTTAGTTGTAGCGTCATGACCTACGGGACTGTGACTGATATCTTCTGCTTGAAAAGTATAAAAGATTCACTTGAAGACCCGTATGGTTATCTGAAGTCTTCCTGGGATTTCAACAACATCACAGAAGGATTTATCTGCAGATTCACTGGTGTCGAATGTTGGAACTCTCGTGAGAATAGAGTCATAAATCTGAAGCTGTCAAACATGGGGCTCAAGGGCCAGTTTCCACATGGCATTCAAAACTACTCCGGCTTATCAGGATTGGATCTGTCAATGAACAAACTTTCGGGGAAAATTCCTGCAGATATTGATGTTCTTCTTCCATATGGGGTAACTCTTGATATATCTTCCAATAACTTTTCCGGGAAAATCCCCAAGAGTGTTGCAAATTGCAGCTATCTCAATTCCCTTAGACTTGATCGGAATCGATTCAGTGGGCAAATTCCTGGAGAATTGAGCAAGCTCGGAAGGCTGAAGACATTTACTGTGACGAACAATCTTTTAATAGGTCCAGTACCGAAGCTTCCACAAGTGCCAGCTGAGAGCTATGCAAATAATTCTGGTCTCTGTGGCAGTCCCTTACCACCTTGCCAGCGAAATTGATGGCCTTGACGAATAGGTTTGAATTCTTATATTGCTCGTAGTAATGATAATCCTTTTTGCAAGTCTTGTAATAATTACCGTGTGCCTGATTGCCTTGGAGTTAGCACTATTATTTCCCTACCAACATTTTCAATCATTAATTAAATGATGATGATAATGATATGGCCTAGTTGGTTTTTTGCATCTCATGCTGTTTTCTCTTGTTTTCGGTTTTTTCAAGATGATTGATATTCTTTTACACTTTGAGTTTGATGAGCCCAAAAATATAATGTAAATTAATGATAGGTTGGTATTTTGCGTGGAGAAGTTACACTTGGTCAAAAGTGAAGATTATGTCATGTTCATTCTCTTCCATAAAGAAATATAATAATGTTCATCGTCATACTGACTATTCTCTATGTATTTTATACACATATCTATTTAATTTGACTGGATCAATACAGAATCACAAGGTCGACTTGGTTTGATGGGGATGTTGATTTTGTTAAATATATAAAGCACTAATCAATCTTTTAAAATTAATGATAAATGCAACTCTATTTGATTAATTTAGTGTACTCTTGGTGGATTTGGGCCCAGCCCATTTGGGAGTTTCTTGTTTTTGTTTTTCTTTTTTTGGGTATTGGTGCTTTGGGAGTTAGTCCCACACATTAGAGAAAAACATAGAATAAATAAATGATTGAAGTCTCCCTGTCCCTCTCAAGTTTTCTCTTTTTCTCAATTCTCAGTGATTTTATTGCATGCCTAAGATTGAGTTTCAAGCGTAATTCAGTCTCCCGCGTGGTTTCAAGTTTTACTGACAGAAAGCAAATTAAATTTTTTATATAAGCTTAAACTTGGTTTGGCCTATTTAAATATTTAATAAATAGACTAAACTAGATATAAATAAGAAGCCCCTAATACTACTTGGCCTACTTCAACCCGTAATCATGGATGCGTGAGTGTGTGTTGTGTGTATTATATATTTTGGTTCAGCTAATCATCCCATGATTCTGTTGTCCAAAAATAATCTACCCATGATTCTCATTCTAAAAGGTATACGCCAAGATTTCTTGGCGAAAAAGATAAATATCAATTAATTATATTGTTTTTCTTTTTCTTTTTGGATAAATTTATATTGTTTTTCTTCGTCAACGATATAATATGCCATGACGATCAGTAGTGTATTTATTTGTGAAGAAACTCGTTGGCATCTCCCGCATTATCAATTTTTTTTTTAAAAAAAAAACATGCAATGCATTAATAAGGTAATGAATATGTGCATTTTATTAAATGGTTATCCGAAAAAATGAAGAAAGTTTCGGGAAACAACAGTGAGAAAAGAGAGAAAATTAAGAAGAATTTAAGAAATGGAAAAGCAAAGTCGTCTACAAAATGTAAGATTCTTTTTTAAGAAAGAAAACAGTGGGAGAGAAATTTTAAAAAAATAAAAACAGAGAATAACGGTAAAGTCCCAATAGATGAAATTAATGGCAGTTAAGCCCCAATAAAATATTCTGAAATGAGTTACAAATATTAATTTAAACAGTTATAACCGGAATGTTATTTAGTTGCAAACTAGCCCCACAAATAAGGGTAGAGAAAACTAGGAGGAAAAATTTTAAAAAATAGTAAAAAGATTTACAATTTTTAGAAATTTTCTTTCATAGTTTTCTCTTAATGCAAACCAATCCTGAGAGTTACATGTAAAATTTAAATATCGTATTTGAAATTAAAAAATTCAATTTACAATTATTTGAGTTAATATTTTTAATTAGTTTTTCAAAAAAAAATTATTAAGGACCTAAATGTTACTAATTTAATATTCGGGACTTAATTGTCATTTTCTTTTAGCCAAGAAGTGTCATTTTTTTTTCCAAAAAAAAAGGCTGCACAAAGAAAGATATATATCTATATATCTATGTGGAATTTAAATTCTTTCATGCTAAGGTTGGTAAATTTCATGAAGATTTCCTTTTAAAATGAAAACTTCATAGAAATTCATAAATCTCAGCTTATATATAGGGAATAGCTCTCAAGAAAGTTACGTTGAACAGAAAAAAGACGCTATACATGGACATATAAACGATCGTCAAGAAGCTGCAGAAGAAAGTTTAAAGGAGAGGAGGGTTGGCAGCGAATGGGAAGTGATTTTGAAGAGACGATGAATCACCCATGTCATCTTCAGCATCCAATAATACTGAAAAGCGAAGGAGCTCCATTCCAATGCAGTGGCTGCGAGGAGCTAGGGTTTGGCCCAAGGTACCAGTGCCGCGAAACTGATTGTCCCTTCGTCCTTCACGACCACTGTGCCACGGCTCGCCCACCGACCGCCCAAGAATCCACCTGTTCATGGGGAACCGCCGGTTCGACTTCATCTGGGAACCGCCGGGCGGACCGAACAGCCGATATTGCGACTCTTGCGGGCAGGACGTCCGAGGGTTTCTGTATCATGACCAATATTCCAAACACAAGTTTGATTTGCATCCTTGTTGCATGAACCTAAAGAGAACCATGTCTGATCCTAATGGCACTGTGGAGCTGAATCTTAAAGACCAAGCGCCCTCTAAATGTGTGAAATGCAAGAGGAAGTATCTGAATAATGTTCAGAGCAAGGAGGCTTTCAGAGGGTGGTCCTATGTGTCGTCTTGTGGAAACTATTGCTACCATGTTTATTGTGTGAAGACTTTGATTCTGGAGAACAGGGAAAAGGGTTATTTCAATGTTGCTTCTTCTTCTTCTTCCTCCTCTTCTTCAAGCTTGGTCATCGGAAGTGAAACTGCATCAGCTACGAGCTCTTTGGCCATGGATAGAAGAAGAAGATCGTCTAAATTATCTGTCACTCGTGCGTTGATCAAAATGGTGAAAGTAGGATTCAGCGTCATAATATCTGTTTTATTCGGAAATCCACCTCCATTGTTTGTTGCTCTCGCTGAAAACTTGCTAGAATAATAGGCTTTGGACCTATCGGTTTGAGGTATACGTGATTGTGCTTTTACGTTGCTCGTTATACTTAAGTTATACAGATTGTATTATGAGTACTTTGTGCGTCGAACTTTTGAGAGTCAACAATTGATAAAAGTCTCTGCCAGTTGCCTACGTGGTCTCTTGGCACGCACTCTGGTTGCACTTTTTTGCATTGTTGTTAATAAAATTATTTTTGCATTTTGATTTGTGTATATCAAAATCATTCTAGATTAATTTGACTGCGAGAGGCTTTCAGAATTTTCATGGGCTTGAAATTGAACCTCTATAATATCTTCCGACAAGAGAATTTTCACGTTACTATATATGAAAAGTAAATAAAGTAAAATATTAAATATTACCCTAAAGTATCTCAACCGTGAACACCTAGGATTGGCTTTTTCCCCCCTAATCCTGAACGTTTTCCATGAGAACAGGAAAAGATATTCGAATTTAATGAGAAACCAATTTTACTGACTGAACGTAAGAGTTTATCTCAATAGTTCAATTACAACTCATAAGATCCTCACATATAATGAGCAAAAGGGAGAATGAAAATTAATTTAGTTGGAAAATGACAATTAGAGCTCCATAAGAACATTAATGACAAGACTCCAAATTATTGACATTTCAATAATGAATCAGGGTTCTTACTTATAATAAATTATTCTTAAAAATAAAAAGTACAATTTATCTAAAAGGTATTAAAAACATTAAACTAATCAAGGCAATGATTATAAGTTAATAGTCTAACTGTGATTGAATTGAAATCAATTTGATCATAATTAAAATAATATAATTTAATTCAAATATATAAAATATTTATATATGATCATGATAAGAGTAATATTAAACAACTAAAATATTAATTTACAAGTAAATAAAAAATTCATGAATAAATTACATATAATACAATAAAATAGTGATTGAGCTACTTAAGTAAAAAGTTGATAAGTTATTATTTTTTACTCTATCCTTTTAAAGTTAAAATAATATTTTATGCTTAACAAAATTATTTAAAAAATAAAAGTGGTTCAAAAAATAAAGAAAAAATTATTTTTAAAAAGTTTAGAGCATTTAGGCTAGCCCAAATAACTCAAAATTCGAAGGTGTTAGGGCTGAGTTTGACTATATGAGCTTTCTAGAAGAAATAAGATACTTTAAGTTCAATCTAAATAAACTTAGTTTGAATTGAGTGCGATTCAAATAAGTCTGATCTGATTGAATTACTAGCTCTAGATCAAAGGAGTTGATATAGTTGTTTAATTTCTATTGGTCTTTTTTTTTTTTTTTTTTCATAAGCACGAGGGATCTTTGGTACGGACTTTGCTCCTGATCCTTCGTTGTTTGGGCTTATCTTATTCGCAGAATATCAGTTTATGGCTTGTCCTGAACATAAAACCTAGAACAATCAATTTTGCCAATTATTTTTAATGATTAAAAAATGGATGGTAAAATCTGCGAGACCCTTTTTGGAGAGGGTTCTAAAATGAGTTCGAAACTGACTCACGTGAGATCTAAACAGGAAATTTGCTCTGCTATGCTTGTATACAATGAATATATCTCCTTACAGAATGAAAATTGTCATATAGATCTAGATAATTTGGAAAATCTACATCTATTTATAGTACACAAATACTCTTCTGATTCCATTTATAAATTTTTTTAATATATTTTACTAGAATCAAAGAAGATTTTAAAATTCATCAACTATGTCTAAAAACTTTATAAATTTTAATTTTGACCTTATTATATATATATATATATATATATTAATAACAAATTTTTTCTTACAAACATTTAATAGATGGAAAAAAGAAAAAATTGTCATAAAAGTTTAATGATGTGATGTATAAATATGATATGTGTGTGTGGGTGTGCATGCATATTTATATATATATTGCTAATAGTCTGGTAGCCTCATGATATACATGTAATCTTCTCTGTAAATAGGAGGTTGCTTGTTCAATCAGTTTACAGCTTCAAATTATTAGTATCTGTCTCTGTAAAAGAAAAGAACAATTCTTGTATAGATTGATAGGACGGTCAAAATTAATTTAAAATGATGCATTTTATTCATCTCCACACTGAAAAAAAATGATAAAACCATGTCTGGTCGTCTTGAAAATCAATATTTTATGGCTGAAATATATCATATGCAAAATAAATTCAAATTATAAGAGTGTGATAGAATGAAGGCAAAAGTTTAAAATATAATAATATATTCATATAACCAAAAATAAAACAAAGAGAGCGGGACGTCTTTTTTTTTTTATAAACAGATAAAAAAAATTATGTAGGAACCCAAAAAGATGTGTTGCTGACATTTTGCCTTTGATCTGGTTTTTTATTATATTTTGCTAAAGAAACAATATAACTTTAAATTTTTATACTTTATTTGCATTTTTACTATAGGCCCTTATATTTTTAACTTGAAATCAATCCCATGGTCCAACTCTCAACGAGGAGATGACAAGTTACCTGGGAGCAGCTTCCAGACCAACCTAACTTGAGTCATAGCCGTATTTCACTGTCTTTAAGCCCCATCTCGGATAAGAAGCAGAAGTTGCTCTGGACTCGACCAACGGCGTTGCCTATACAGAATAAGTTGGCTTGAAAACTAGATGGTGTGGGACTCTTTGGATCTTTCCTGAGCTTTCTGTACTGCAGTTTGATATATAATGACCCTCGCCAAATACATGATCTTACTGTGTCATCATGATGCATGCAAACATGAATTCGAGAAATCATGAATTCAGAGTGGAGGCTTGCGACGCTAAAGAAAGAGAAATCTCTGGTTTTCTGTCGTAGGAATAGAAGTAAAGTTAGAGTTTTGCTTTATCTTATGCGAGATGCTCTTTGGGCGGGGGATATTCTACTATTATTACTGACTAAAGATCATCACCACCTGATTCAATAAGAAATGACTAAAGGGGAAAAAGATATATGGATCGGATTGGCGTCCTATTAAATAGCATATTATTAATGTTGCTAAATTCTGATAAAACAGCATGTATAGATTAAGTACTTCGCCAGGCAATGTAATCCCGGAGTCATGCTTGTATTAGTCCTTCCTCTCTGTGCGCGTGTGAAGAACTTGTGATGGCCAATAATATTAAAAGATCTTAGTCTATGCCAATTGGCTTCCTGTTCTCTTGGTGGCACTAGCTTTTTTGTACCTTTTTATTATAAACAAAAGTTTAGGTGAATTGAGTCTCAATTATTTACCGTTAGGGTTAGGACATATTTTTAAGTTTAAAGAGCTTATAAAAATACTTATAAATTGTCTACTAATAAAATTCTCACATAATTGACTAGCTTCTGGCCTATATATATACATATATATTAGACTGACATTTTTTTAGCTCAGGCTTTTGTTCAACGTTGGATGACTGGTAAATGAATTAATTATAAAGTCACTTTTATTAATACAAATATCGTCAGGCTCTGTTTCCTTTAGGTGATGACATTTTCGTTCTTTGTTAGAGAATGACCATGATGGGATTAGATAATTTCTTAGATAATGACCTGGAGCATTTAATTGTAAGATAATTTCTAACAGATATACCATCGCTATGTGACTCTCCAATGAGGATCAGTCTTAAATTACACACAAAAACAACTCTCTCACTAAAATTTTCAATGAAAATATGGCCCGTAAAAATTTTTAAGAAATTAATTGTGTCAGGCTGAATTGTCTATTTGAAAAAAGAAAATCATCATTTTTTATTCTGTTTTATTCAATAACATAATCAAAGTAGTTATTTTTAAATGTATAATGATTATTGAAGACAAATATGTTATTTCGTCAAAAATTTAAATATTAAATGTTCGTCAATGTGAACAATAAATACCAGGCGTGTCAGAGACATTGAGTTTTAATTGATAAAAAATGAGTCCCGAACTTCCTTATCATAATTCACTCGAATGTAAAAAATACACAAAACTTTGGTATGACAAGTGTTTTGATTTTTATTAAAATGTGAAAAAGGTTACAAGTACTAGATTGAAAGTAAAAACTAACTAATAAAACTAAAGGCTAAAGGTACAGAATATGAGTCTTTGATATATTGAGTGTTGATTCACTTTTTTTTTGTGTCTTCGTCTTTTATTTATAGTATCAGAGTGGTGGTAGTCGTTTCCTGAAGACCTAAAATGTTTAGTTGAAGAAACTCACCACATAGTCTTTACAAGTGCTTTTCATTTTTTGTAATTAGCCCGTCTCACCGAGATACTTAGGCACAATGCCCATAGATTTTGGAATCACTCAGGATCATGTCTTTATGTGCCAACGGTCCAATGTTCATAACTAGCAGGATTTCGACATGTTTATTCTATAGTGACCTTCTATTGAGCTCGAGGCCAACCCTTTGTTTAGATTGGGCCTGACTTTTCAATTACTCAACCCAAATAACTTTGTGACCTATTCGAGCGATGTTTCATATTTTAGTCTAAACAATAAACAAATTCCTAAGGACTAAATAATAATAATAATAATAAACATATTGAGATAGTAAATTATTATTTTCATATTTCAAAGATAGTTTTTTTGTCATTTTCCCATTAAATAAACCAATTAATTTGAATCGTCTAGATGAAAATTGAATGGCTAGATTTGGATATAATAATATTTTTATACTTTTAATAAGCTATTATTTTAATAGCTAGGTAAAAAATTTAAAATAAAGATAATCTAATAACTAAGGGAGATGGAGATTGGACCACTGACAGGGAGACTACAGTGGATGCGAGTTCAAGCGGCGAGAAGCTTTGAGATCCAGTAACAGTGGTTGCAAGATCCAGTCAATAGTGCTTGTGAGATCCAATGTGGTTGCGAGATCAAAGACGAAGGAGAAGGCGATGAAGACGAAGAAGAAGAAGATATGGAGGTGACTGTAGGGTCGAGATTGAGAAGGAGAAAACACACTAGGAAGGGAGGGTATATTTTAGTATGAAAATTAAGTTTCAATCCTAGGCTTAAATTTTCAAGAGAGAATTTCAATATACAACCCCAAATGTGACTTTATATCAAGTTAGAACTAACAAATTCTAAAAATTTACTATAGGATTAAGGGGCTAAATTGAAAATAGTTTTGAAAGGAAATGACCATAATGCCCATTGTTAATTATTCTTTTAAAGAATTAACAAGTCTCATCACTAAGGCCAGAAGACCGAACACTCTAGGATTAATTTTCACCAAAACTCGCAGGATGAATCATCAAAGTCTCGGTGAGCTTGGAATGCTCCATGAAACAATGAAAAGGAGTTTTGAGATGATTGATCAGGAGGGCGATAACATGCAAGATAAACAGGGCGAGGGAGCGAAAGTCATAATATGAGAATTGAGAGGTAAGACCAAATATCAAGAAAGGGGAGACGACAAGAACGTTGAATAGATTGCATGACTTAAGGTGAAACCATGGATGCATAAGGTAAAGAGATTAATTAGTAATTAAGTAGTGGTACCCTAATGTACTTAAGATTAACGCTCTGAAGGAAAGCAGAGAGCACCCCACAGTTGTGATGGATTTGCACCCCAATGGCAGTGATGAAGGGCATGTCAGGCTAGGGGCTTTTAATATGTCTCTTGTAATGTCCAAAGTTTTTAATTTTATTTTTCGTTTCTTTGGATCATTAATTTTTATATGAAATAAGAAATATTTCAATATATTAAAATCTTGAAATAGTGAAATTTAATATTTTTTATGATTTAAAAAAATCACAATTGCATCATTTTAATTTTGAAAAGTCATAAAAAATTTTTCATAATTTCGAAACTTCAAAATATCAAAATCTCTCTTATTTTTTATAGAAGTCAACAATAAAAAAAACAAAAATAAAATTGAGAAATTGAAAAAATATTAGTGGGGAAAGAAAAGTATGGGGGGGGGGGGGGGGGAGAGAGAGAGAGAGAGAAGGTTGACCAGATATCACTATATAAGCTCGTGAAGAAGCAGAACAAGGAAGTGCGAAGGCAGAGCTGGAGAGAACAGAAGCTTTTGGCGAGGAATATATACAGACACACACACACACACACACACACACACACACAGAAAGTGATTATCAGAGAGATCAGGATGGCTGAGGGGCACGCAGTGTTCCAAGGAAACGTACAGGAATTTAGTGGATGCGATTGGTTCTTCTTCTTCTTCTTCAACCAGAGGAAGAAGCATGCTCAGGACTGCTGATCAGACTGCAATAACCTCACCATCAAGAACATGAAGTAACGGTATACGTTTATATGTATTGCTCATGATCCTGCATTTGTATATACGTTTGTATCAGTACGTCCTTCCTCTGTGCGTGTGTGTGATGTCCAATAATTGATCCCAGTCTCTGCCAATTGGTTTCATGTCCTTGATGCCCCTTGGTTGTTTGTGCCTTTACCGTTCATGCCACTAAAGTTTTCTCAATTAAATTTCTTTGTTTTCTCGGTGTTTGGAGGGGCAGATTTGAAATTAATTTTTTGATTTAAAATTTTTATACATTTAATATCCTTTATTTGTGTAAAGTAAAAAAAAAAATTTAACGAAATACTGACAGTTGAGATTTAAAAATTGGGAGTATGATCACATTATTTTTCAATTAACAAGAAATGAGAATGAGAGATAAGAGAAAAGACAAAAGTGACAAAGGCACCGACAATGGAAAAGAACAAATAGGTTGAAATAATTAAAATTTCAAATATTCTGGATAGGGATAAAATTTGGTAATACAAATTTAGATTGATGAATTTAATTAAATTTAAATTTTAGATGTAAAATTTACGTATTTAAAATTTTTTATTTGGATAATGTCAAAAAAAATTAGTAGAAGAGAAAATGAGTTGAAATTCAAAACAATTATAAGTGGTGAATTAATCTTCCATTTTTCATTCAGTGAAAGACAAGGACAAGAGATACTAGGAGAAGTGAGAGTAAGAAAAAACACTGATAATAAAAAAACATGAAAAAAAAGGGTTGGGATAAATAAAATTTCAAATAATTATAATTTAGAAAGATTTTGAAATTGTAAAAAATTATAATGGAACATGAACTAAATACAAATTCTCATGCATGTTCAAACATGGATAAAATATGAATTTGAATCTAAATCAAGACCAGATCAATGAAATTTTGATGCATGTAAATGGAGAAATTAATTTAAAATGATCCATTTTATTGAAGTTCGCACTACAAATAAAACCACATCGTCTCGACCCAGCCCATTCCGCAGGAGGCAATAAATAAAAACAGTGGTCCAGGGAGCTAGGCCAACCGGGCATTGTGGGCCAGAAGAGCAGCGACTTGTAATCCCTCCACTGAAGAGAGCCAGAGGTGCTCGCTGTTCTGTGAAACCAGCCTCACGCAGTCCCCACTTGTCCAGGAGCCACGAGATCCAAGCTTTCGCTCAAATCCCATGGCTCAACTCTCTTCTTGGAGCGGGCAAGCCAGCACAAAGCAACTAACAGCCCAGTCCAGCCAAACACTAGCCATGTTTCACTGCCTTGTAGTCCCCTCTCGGGTTACAAGCTGACGCTACCCAGCTCGGCGAGTAGTGCTTTAACGTCAGATTGTTATATGCAATAACTTGTTCAGAAACTAGACGGTGTGGAGCTCTTTGGATCTATCCTCAACTTTCGCTACCGCAGTTTTGGGATATATAATGACCCTCACCGAATACTCGATCTTTACTGTGTTATGACCATTAATGGAAAACATGAATCAATCGGAAAATCACAAATTCAGAGTGGAGACTTGCGATGATATAAAGAAAGAGGAATCTGTGGTTTTCCGTTTGCCTTAACTTACGCAATGCTCTTGCCTGTGGGATTTTCTAGCTAATAAAGATCATCACCCGATTCAAAAAGAATCCAGATTAAATGAATGCGGGGGAAAAAGAAAAAAAGGACTATGGATTTCTTCCTATTAAATACCATATTACTGTTGCAAAACTCTGAGGAAACAGCATGTATAGGTTAAGTAATTCGCACTGCAATAGATTAAGCTTGTTTATTAGAGGTGAGGCCGCCAAGATCATCCGTGACTCTCGTGGGAAATTTCTCCAATTAAAAGCTGTCGACGTCTTGTGTGCTCCCACGCGTAATATTCAGGTCGTCCCTCAGCGTGGAAAATTTTGCCCCTTTGTTGTTTGACCCGCTCAATAATAGCTCTTCCTTGTTCTTTCTTCTCAATTTACAGAACTTTTTTTAAAAGCTAGTTAATCTTCCTCATATTTATATTACTATCCTCCGATTTTCGCTTCCACATCACTTGTTTGGTTTCATTCCACGTGTCTTGAACACAAGAAACATGATCGTTCATGACATTTTCCCAACAATCTTGTATTCAGTGGCGGGCCGAAGACCTTAACCCAATGGGGGCAATATTTAATAGATTTTCTTCAAAAAAGTAATAATAATATTATAACAATATATTTAAATGTTTTATCAAATTCTTGATAGAAAAAGGTGCCTATATTTTGTATCTGTTTTGTATATAATTATTTTCAATAAAAAAATACCATGAGTAATAAAAAAAACTTATGTTATAAAAAATTATATTTTCCATTAATAAATAAATGAATTTATAATCTTACTGTACTAAATAATTTTTACCAACTTTTAATTAATCACAAACAATTAAATGATCATATAATTAAACTCACACTTATTCCATTTGGTCCATGCTATAGGGTATTAGTAATTATTTTATGATTCTCAAAATAATTAGTTAAAATTTTAATCTTTAAAAAAATCATATATCTTTTTAATGATAATTTCATTAAATATCTTATAGAAATAGCTTAATAATGATAATTGAAATTTTAATAGACCATTTTTCAAAATAAATAAAAATATAAAGATATAGTTGAAAAAAAATAAGAACTATTAAATATCCTATATTTTAGGCCAAACATAACTTATAAAAAATGCCTACTAATAAAACTCCACCCACTGATTACACTCTCTTCATGTTTTTTTTTTTGAAAAAAAAATCCCCTTTTTATTTTGCTCCACTCTTGCACGCAATCGCCCACACATCCAACCTATTCCACTATTCTTCTTCTTCTTCTTCTATCGAACATTGTCTCTCATTTTCCGGCATGCAAACTCAATTTGAAACCCGCTATTGAAATATAAAGCTTTCATAAGGTTCTCTAATGCTTCATCTATTATCTCACTTTTTCGAATCCATCTACCCGTTTTGTTTCTTCAATCTTGCTCAGGGGGTTCAAGTTTTGCAGATGAGAGGGGGCATCATGTCAACTTATCACACGTTAACATGGTAATTTCAAAAATTGAGGGGAGGGGGGCATATCCCCACCCTCATTTAAACGTAGGTCCGCCTCTGCTTATACTCATTGATAGTTTTATAGTTGAAATTGATATCGAAGCTTCTTAACGACACACTCATTAATTCAGTCTTATCATTTTAGTAATCTCGTGATTAGACTAGAGAATCAGTTTAGAAGAAATTTTCACTTATTGTTTTTTTTAAGTTGTCGATAAATGTACACAGGACTTGGAAAATGTGCGATTCAAATAAATTACCTACTTATTCAAAACAATAAATATTTAAAAAAATGATAATAAAATCTCTCTCAAATATATAAATGATAAATTGATCTTTCAAAATATCATAATTTTCTTAAAGTCCTTAGAGACTTTTCTTCTATCATTAATAAATTTATATAAATTATCAAATTACCCTTATTAAAAATAAATAATTCGCAACTTTTTTTTTATATTCACAACTTTGCATCTTATATACGCAATAATATAACAGCAAATAAAAAATTTAACATGTGAAGTTATGATTTGTTGTTGCATTATTGCGAATATAAAAAATAAAGTTGCGAATATAAAAAGAAAAGTTGTGAATCATTTATTTTGAATAAGACCAATTTGGTAATTTATATAAATTCATTAATGACAGAAAATTTCTTAGGAATTTCAGAAAAATTATGACATTTTACGAGATCAAATTATTATTTATATATTTCAAAGGGACTTTTTTATCATTTTCCCTAAATATTTCTATTTTACTCGAAAGTTAAACTCAGTCTTCGGAATTTTCAATGGATTTGTGTCATTCCAATAGAAGACTTGGAAAACTAGACTTATACACCTAACCATGTTCAAACCTTCTCGCACTTCCGCTTACCCAATATAAGGACACATTTCCATCTGTCTGCTTCAAGAGCTCACAAGCATTGTCCTTTTTTCCTGAGTCGGATTCTCAGATTACTCAGGTAGGGTTTTGAATATTTATTCAGTTCAAGATACTGATTGTGAATTGATCATAAACTGATCAGCGATATTACTGGTTTTTCTGTTCTTGTTTTAACCTCTTTTAAATGTGCCTCGTCAGGGTGTGTTCATAAGAATATCCAGAAGGTTCTTTTGAATACACCTAATCAATCTTTTAAAATAATGATAAATGCAACTCTATTTGATTAATTTAGTCTACTCTTGGTGGATTTGGGCCCAGCCCATTTGGGAGTTTCTTGTTTTTGTTTTTTTTTCTTTTGGTCAAATTGGTGCTTTGGGAGTTAGTCCCACACATTAGAGAAAAACATAGAATAAATAAATGCTTGAAGTCTCCCTGTCCCTCTCAGGTTCTCTCTTTTCTCAATTCTCAGTGATTTATTGCATGCCTAAGATTGAGTTTCAGTGTAATTCAATCTCCCGCGTGGTTTCAAGTTCTAGTGACAGAAAGCAAATTAAAGTTTTTATATAAGCTTAAACTTGGTTTGGCCTATTTAAATATTAATAAATAGACTAAAACTAGATATAAATAAGAAGCCCCTAATACTACTTGGCCTACTTCAACCCTAATCATGGATGCATGAGTGTGTGTTGTGTGTATTATATATTTTGGTTCAGCTAATCATCCCATGATTCTGTTGTCCAAAAATAATCTACTGATGATTCTTATTCTAAAAGGTATACGTCAAGATTTCTTGGCGATAAAAGATATATATCAATTAATTATATTGTTTTTCTTTTTCTTTTTGGATAAATTTATATTGTTTTTCTTCGTCAACGATATAATATGCCGTGACGATCAGTAGTGTATTTATTTGTGAAGAAACTTGTTGGCATCTTCCGCATTATAAATTTTTTTTAAAACATGCAATGCATTAATAAAGTAATGAATATGTGCATTTTATTAAATGGTTATCCAAAAAAATGAAGAAGAAACTTTCGGGAAACAACAGTGAGAAAAGAGAGAAAATAAAGAAGAAATTAAGAAATGGAAAAGCAAAGTCGTCTACAAAATGTAAGATTCTTTTTTAAGAAAGAAAAAGTGGGAGAAAAATTTTAAAAAATAAAAATAGAGAATAGCGGTAAAGTCCCAATAGATCAAATTAATGGCAGTTAAGCCTCAATAAAATATTCTGAAATGAGTTACAAATATTAATTCAAACAGTTATAAACCAAAACGTTATTTAGTTGCAAACTAGCCCCACAAATATGGGTAAAGAAAACTAGGAAGAAAAATTTAAAAAAATAATAAAAAGATTTACAATTTTTAGAAATTTTCTTTCATAGTTTTTTTCTCTTGATGCAAACCCATCCTGAGAGTTACATGTAAAATTTAAATATCATATTTGAAATTAAAAAAATTCAATTTACAATTATTTGATTTAATATTTTTAATTTATTTTTCAAAAAAATTATTAAGGACCTAAATGTTATTAATTTAATATTTGGGGCTTAATTGTCATTTTCTCTTACCCAGGAAGTGTCATTTTTTTTCCAAATAAAAAGCCGCACAAAGAAAGATATATATCTATATATCTATGTGGAATTTAAATTCTTTCATGTTAAGGTTGGTAAATTTCATGAAGATTTCCTTTTAAAATGAAAACTTCATAGAAATTCAGAAATATCAGCTTATATATAGGGAATAGCTCTTAAGAAAGTTACGTTGGACAGGAAAAAAAAAACGCTATACATATACATATAAAAGATCGTCAAGAAGCTGCAGAAGAAAGTTTAAAGGAAAGAGGGATGACAACGAATGGGAAGTGATTTTGAAGAGACGATGAATCACCCATGTCATCTTCAGCATCCAATAATACTGAAAAGCGAAGGAGCTCCATTCCAATGCAGCGGCTGCAAGGAACTAGGGTTTGGCCCAAGGTACCAGTGCCACGAAACTGATTGTCCCTTCGTCCTTCACTACCACTGTGCCACGGTTCGCCCCACCGACCGCCCAAGAATCCACCTGTTTATGGGGAACCGCCGGTTTGACTTCCTCTGGGAACCGCCGGGCGGACCGAACCGCCGATATTGCGACGCTTGCGGGCAAGACGTCCGAGGGTTTCTGTATCAAGACCAATATTCCAAACACAATTTTGATTTGCATCCTTGTTGCATGAACCTAAAGAGAACCATATCTGATCCTAACGGCACTGTGGAGCTGAATCTAAAAGACAAAGTGCCCTCTAAATGTGTGAAATGCAAGAGGAAGGGTCTAAATAACGTTCAGAGCAAGGAGGCTTTCAGAGGGTGGTCCTATGTGTCGTCTTGTGGAAACTATTGCTACCATGTTTATTGTGTGAAGACTTTGATCCTGGAGAACTAGGAAAAGGGTTATTTCAATGTTGCTTCTTCCTCCTCCTACTCTTCTTCTTCAAGCTTGGTCATCAGAAGTGAAACTTTATCAGCTACAAGCTCGTTGGCCATGGATAGAAGAAGAAGAAGGTCGTCTAGATTATCAGTCACCCGTGCGTTGATCAAAATGATGAAAGTAGGATTCAGCGTCATAATATCTGTTTTATTCGGAAATCCAACTCCATTGTTT
Source organism: Prosopis cineraria (assembly GCF_029017545.1). Classification (NCBI taxonomy): domain Eukaryota; kingdom Viridiplantae; phylum Streptophyta; class Magnoliopsida; order Fabales; family Fabaceae; genus Prosopis; species Prosopis cineraria. Next base: position 58,758 of record NW_026555380.1, read on the forward strand.
GCTGCCCTCGTTGAAAACTTGTTAGAATAATAGGCTTTGGACCCAGCGGTTGAGGTTTACGTGATTGTGTTTTTATGTTGCTCATTATGCTTAAGTCATATATGTTTGTATAATATGAGTACTTTGTGTGTCAAACTTTCGAGAGTCAAGATAATTGATACAAGTCTCTACCAATTGCCCATGTGGTCTCTTGGCATGCATTTGGGTTGTACTTTTTTGCACTTTTGTTAATAAAATTATTTTTTTCATTTTGATTTGTGTATATAAAAATCATTCTTGATTTGAAAGCGAGAGGCTTCCAGAATTTTCATGGGTTTGAAATTGAACCTCTGTAATATATTCCGGCAAGAGAATTTTCACGTTACTATATATTAAATATTACCCTAAATTATCTCAACCCTTAACACCTGAGATTGCCTTTGTTCCCCTAACCCTGAGCGTTTTCATGAGAACGGGGAAAGATATTCGAATTTAATGAGAAACCAATTTAACTGACTGAACGTAAGAGTTTATCTCAATAGTTCAATTAATTTAGTTGGAAAATGACAATTAGGGATTCCATAAGAACATTAATGACAAGACTTCCAATTATGAAAATCTCAATATAAGATTCTTACTTGTAATAAATTATCTTTTGTTATTTGGCTTTTATAAATTGGCTTTTTTTCATTCTCATATATATATATATATATATTTTATAAATTCCTAAATAATGCTATAAAGGTTATTCTCATATATGTATAGATATATATATATTTTTCATTCACAACCTATAGTAGAAAATCACAATTGGCTTATAATTTATATCTGACTTATAAATTTCAAGTTAATTTTGTAGATTTCTCAAATGATTTATCTATAAATTGATAAAAAAAAGTCTTGTGATTCTTGTATATCTTCAATTAACATTATAAATAATTTCAAATGTGTTTTCTTAGTTTTTCATATGATTTATTTATATATTGACAATAAAAATTTGAGATTTATAATTGATTCTTGTGAATTTTGAACTAACATTATAAGTAATTTCAATTATCTTTTATTAATTTTCCAACTGACTACTTGCATGTTTTAATTGCAAGTAAAGATCATGATTTATTATTATGATTTTAATAATTTAAAAATTATAACTATCATTAATGTTTTTATAAAATCCTTAATTATTATTTTTTCTAATATCTCATTTGATATGCTGGAATTGAGTTTAGAGAAGTACAAGTAAAATTTTAAAAATGAGTTATTTGGTAAGTTGGAATCCACTTCCATCAAATTTGATGGAATTGAATTCCTCCCCTTACTCGGTGGAATTGGTTTGAGTCCCATTGAAGTGAGATTTTCGGACTACTATACCCTTGTATATTTTATCAATTGACAATTTTGCCCCTCCAAAGTTCTGAACATAATTTGTCTCTCCAGTTCCTCGGACCAACGGCCACCTACTCTGACGCTTCGAGCATCGAGCTTAACTCTGAACCTTCATGCTTCAAGCTTCAAGCCTCCTTCTCCCCTTCGTCAGATCTCCTCATTAGAAATCTCTAGAAACTCTAAAACACCAATCTCATCATCTCACAGTCCATCGTGAATCGTGATGTCTCCCCCTCCGGCGCATCCTCCTCCTCATCTGGCAGCGCTTCCTCCTGAACCTTCTTATATCTCAGTTCTCAGCTTTATTTCTGATTTCTTGGTGAACTATGAAATCTTTCAAGTTCTAACAATGGCTTCCTGATCCCTCATCCTCCCTTGCTTCTCGATCTGAGTTTGGCAACATTCAAGCACGAAGACGATGAACATTTAAATGAAAATGCCTAGAAGGACGTCATCCTCTTGTTTCCAAATTCCATTAGAAAATGTCTGAGAAGTTGGAAACGAAATTTCTTCTGGTTCTTTTGATGAAGATGAAAAGTAAAATAAGGAATATGATGAGTAGTTATTTGTTTGATAATTGCTTTACACATGACTCAAATTCGTCATATTTTATTGCTATTGCCCATCGTTTTCTAGTTGATTGCAATCACAAATTTATTGTCATGCTTATCTCTTTCTTCATCGTTCATAGTTCTCGATCTGGTGGAGAGTTTTCCAGTTTAGGTGTTATCAGATGTGGTGGAGGCTAGATGATGAACAATGAAGATGACAGACTTTTTTTTTTTTTTTAATTTCAGGGATGTTTTGGTCTTTTTGACACATACAACCATATTAATTAAATATAATTTTTATTTCACTTCTATCCCCATATTAAACATACTTTTAGACCCACTTATATTTTCATTTTCACTTTCACCTCTACTTCCATTAAAAACTCTTCCATGTTATTAAATGGAACATAATTAATTTCAAAAGAGGGAATTAATTATAGTTCGATCTCTGATTAATTTTTTTTTAAAAAATAGTTGCAAATTAAGGAATTTTATTGATAGATAAAAGGTTTAAATTCTAAACATAATTTTCAGTTCGCAAGTAAGATTGTTATATGTAATTGTCTAAATTAGTATTTACAATTTATTTTAAAATTTTTTGTTTGGCTGGATCTTAGGGATCGTTCTTGAGCATAGAAATTTTGGCCCCTTCCTAATTTGACGCACTCAATGGTTCTTTCGCTGCTCTTGCTTCTCAAATTCCTCGATTTTTCTTAAGAGCTAATCAATCTCTCTATTGTTAATTAACCCTTTGATTTTATCCTCCACATTATGTACCAATATCTTTATGTGAGCCCAACAGTATATAGGAGATGGTAATTATAATTAAAAAAACGCAAACACACACACACGAAGGGGTTGCAAGGAACGAACCCGTAGGGAGACACACACATTAATTATAGTTTCACTGTATCGACTTGTTTTGATGTGATTAGTCCTTTTTGATATTAAAGCATTAATATGAACCGATCTTTTCTATAAGTAGGGAGTTTGGGAGAAGACGCAAGAGTGCTGTATAATGTAAGTCTATTTGAGAATGTAAATCATGATAAACATCGAATTTGTCACATTCGAGATATTAAATCACATTAAGTTAGCAATCAATACAATTCAGTTAAAGAAAATTCTATGTTCAAACAAATGTCAAGTTGTTACTAATGGGATTGCGTGCTTGTTTGATTTTCAGTTTTTATTTGAAAAAAAATTTATATAAAAAATTTTTAAAAAATAATTTTAGGTTTCTGCACTTTTTTTTTTTTGTGTTCAAGGTTTTCATACTTTTGTTTTTTGATGTTCAAGGTCACTCTTCACAAGCAATGTTATCGAAACCTAGAACACTGACAAAAAAAATGCAAGGATACAAAATTTTATTTTTTAAAAAAATTTAAGTATTTGTTGAATTTAACAAAAATACATTAGAGATATAATTTGAATGTATTTTTTTAGGATTACCGTCGTATTCATTTCAAAGGGATTAATTTATTATAGCGCAACCACTAGTAAATGCGTGTGGACCTAATTAAGCATTGGCAACATTTGTTAGTCAATAGAAAGCGCCCAAGATATATTTGGTAGTCAACATTTGTTGGCGAAAAAGCCTAAACAACAATGATATACGTCAATTTTATAATTATATTTTTTTTATTTCGTCAACAATGAGACAGATTTCTATTATATTAGCCTTGCCATGACCATTAATTTGTATCTGTCTGCCTCGTCTCATTTTTATTCATGGTCATTTGCAGGTTATTTCTTGTGTTCAAAGCATAGAACGTTTAAAAATAATATTGGTTCTTGTTAAACATGATCGATTAATTGACATAACTTTAAATATATTATTTATAGGAAACTCTTTGATAATTTGACCTATAAAATTATGAAATTTCCTTAGTATGTTTTATATTGTATCTATTTACAACGTCATTTATTATACTCCTTTTTTATACAAGTTATTTATTATACTCTATTTGTGCATAATCAACATTATTGATTATGGTTTGTATAGGATAATACGGAAAATATATTTGTTACAAGTTATTCTTATGATAAAGATTTTTCTGCAAAAATTAATTATCAATGATAAATGTCACATATTTAAAAAATTGTTATATACGATGCATGGGACTTTAGTAATTTGGTACAAATATAATACTTACTCCTTTCAAATCACAGTATAGGATATTGGTAATTAATTCACAATTTTTAAAAATATTAGTTGAAATTTTAATTTCTTAAAAAATTATAATTTTTTTTTATTATTTACTCATTAAACATCCATTATAAGTGTCTTGATAATGATAATTAAAATTCTAATACATCATTTTTTAAAAAAAATTAATAAATGAAATAGGAATATAGTTGAAAAATTAATTATAAAAATTATTCAATATCTTATATTTTAGATCAAGTAAGGTTTCTAAAAAATGCCTTATATTATGGTATAGAAAGAGTATCTAATTTGACAATGCCACCTCAGTCGCGACGCTCATACGACCAGTAGAGTGTCTTTATATGAGAAGAAATTAAACTTGCTGGCATCTTCCGCGCAACCACCCCCGCCCCTTCCCAAAGAACATTATGTATAAAGCTCAGGAAGGTTGAAGAGAAATAACGCTAATCTCGTCAAGAATAAGCAGAAGAAAGTAAAGGATCAAGGGGCATGGCGACGACGATGAATCACCCATATCATCTTCAGCATCCAATAGTGCTGAAAAGAGAAGGACGACCATGCAAATGCAGTGGCTGCAAAGAACTAGGGTTTGGCCCGAGGTACCACTGCTCTAAAAGGGATTGTCCCTTCATCCTTCACGACCACTGTGCCACGGCTCGCCCCACAGACAGACCCAGAATCCATGCATTCATGGGTAACCGCCCGTTCGAGTTTCTCTGGGCACCCCCGGCAGGGCCATACCGCCGATATTGCGATGCTTGCGGGAGGGACGTGCGAGGGTTTCTGTATCATGATCAGTCCAGACACGGGTTTGATTTGCACCCTTGTTGCATTAACCTTAGGAGAACCATGTCTGACTCTCATGGCACTATGGAGCTGAGTCTAAAGGACAAAGTGGACTACACGTGTGTGAAATGCAAGAGGAAGGATCTAGATAACGTTCAGAGCAAGGAGCCTTTCAGAGGTTGGTCCTATGTGTCTTCTTGTGGAAATTATTGCTACCATGTCTATTGTGTGAAGACCTTGATTCTGGAGAACTGGGAAACGGGCTACTTCAATGTTTCTTCTTCTTCTTCAAGCTTGGTCACCATAAGTGAGACTACAAACTCAGTGAGAAGGATGATGCCAAATAGAAGCTCGATCACATCAGCCACAAGCTCTTCGGCCATGGAAAGAAGAAGCTTGGCGAGGCCGGGAGTTTCTTCCACTAAAGTGCTTATCAAAATGGCGAAAGTAGGTTTCAACCTTATAATGTCAGTTGTACTTGGAAATCCAACTCCATTGTTTGATGCTCTCGTTGAGAACTTGGTAAACTAGAGTTTGGACCCATCTGTTTGATGCTTTGCGTAGTTGTGTTTTTATGTTATTTAAGTTTGTATGAGTGCTTTGCTTGTCGAACTTTTGAGAGTGAATAATTGATCCGGGTCCCTGCCAATTGCCTACGTGTTCTCTTGGCACTTGGGTTGTACTATTGCACTGTTGTCAATATAATTATTTTTGTATTTTGATTGTGTTTATCATTCTAAATTTCGAATGCGAGAGCCTTTCAGAATTTTCATGTGTTTGAACCTCTGTAATTTCCTCCGCCGGCAAGAGAATTTTCACGTTACTATGAAAACTAGCTCAACGTTATTAATCACCTAAGATTGCCTTTTCTTTTCCTACCCCTAAACCTTTTTTTTTTTTTAATTAGAAGTTGGCAAAAGTCTTGGTAATGTGGTCTTACTCGTCGTCCCCGAGCGTGGAAATTTTGGACCCTTCCTTATTTGACTCGCTCAGTGGCTCTTCGTTTCACTTTCTTCTCAGTTTCCACGATTTTTCTTAAGAGCTAATTAATATTTCTTATTATATATCTCACACATTTCTCGTCTTTAATCCTTTGATTTTGGCCTACACATTAATCATGTTTGATAGTGAGCCCTTCGTTTTTGGAAGAGGAAGAGAAAGGAGGAAAAATGAGGAAGGAGAGGAGAAGAAGAAAATGCATAATAGAGCACAGTAACTGATTATGTGAGGGTAACTCGTCATCATTTCAGTGAGAAGCATAATCGTGCCTGAAAAATTTCAGCATCTATTGGGCATTCTTTACAGAGAGAGAGACGTAGAATATATGATAAGCTATAAAATTAAACTTATAATTCAGATAAAATTAAAAATTATAATAAATAACCATTTATGTGTCGTATATTAAAAATTAAATAATCTTTTTAAAGAGTACGCTATAATAGAGAAGGGAAGGAGAGTGGGGAGCCGCGTTATGTTGAGGGATATGTGAGGTTTATAACTTTGCACCTTTTACTCATGATGTTTGCACCATATAAATTAAATAAAAAATATTTGGGCTTAAAAATTTCTTGGATATATAAAATTTTAATAATTTAAATAAAATATGAAAGGTATATTTGCAGTAAAAGACCACATCAACCTGTTTAATATAACTTTTTAAATGAAAAATGATAATCAATTTATTTATGTTATTGGAATTTTAACCCTAGCATAATTATCATTTTTAATTATTAAATTATAATTTTAAAAAATATTATTTTTTTATTAAGTTATCTTGTACCCTTGGCTCCTGATCTTAGCTCTGCTACTGGAAAGGAGTATAAAAATTATATATATATATATATATATAATTATATTTTTTCTTCGTCAACCATATGATATAACTAATACTCGCACACCCCAATTAAGTAGTGGTGTGCGTATATGTATATAGTTTCTTTTACCAGCGCGCACGCGCGCGCGCACGCACACACACACACTATAGTTGACTAGAAGTGAAAGCTTTCTCCTCTATTAGTTTCTTTTACCAGCATATTTATATATACAGACTATATATATGTATATAGTTTCTTTATTGTCTCTCCTAACCTCTGATGCGGTGGAAGCTGTGAACCATGGGGCTGATACTTCGAATTCAGGAACTAAGACAGGAGTTGGCTGATGTTTCTTTGCCTTCTCTTTACTACAGCTTCCTTTTATTTCCTGTCTTTTGCCTTTACTTTTTGTTTCTGGACCTTTGTATGCTTTTGTTTGGCCAATGAAGTATCTTTGCCCAAGAAAAAAGAAAAGAAAAATCTTTCTCCTTTATGAGTCTCGATCGATTCGAATATGTAGAAGGATCATTTTCCTGATCAACACCGACGTGGGACTCCAATATTGACAGTTTATTATAGGTGAAATTAAAGCGCCACAGATATATTAGGTTGTCAACATTTGATGGCGACAAAGCCTAAACGACAATTATATATATATGAATTATACAATTATTATTTTTTCTTCGTCAACGTTATAATATAATATAATAATTAATATAAGGAAAACATAATTTTTATTTTCTGTACTTTACTAATGTTTTGCTATAGATTTTACAACTTTTTTTATATTTTAGATTTCTACATTTTTATTTTTCAGTATTCTAAGTCCCTAAATGAATAAAATATAAGATTCTTGAACGAATCTAAAACACTAAAAAATAAAATTGTAAGGATTCAGAATACTTAAAAAAATATAGAAACCTATATCAAAACACAAACAAAACGTAAAGACCAAATGTTAAGTTTTTCCTAATAGTATATATAGTAATTAAGTAGTGGGGTGGGTATATATATATATATAGTTATTTTTTGGCAATCACAAATATATAGTTTATTAGACGTGAAAGGGCCGAAGGTATATTTGGCACAAATATAATTAGAGCTATACTTATTAGGCTGGATTACATCTTGAGGCTCTATTTCGGCCAATCAAATCCTAGTCTTAAATTTTTTTGGTTTAAAAGGAATGGGCCAATGGCCCTAATTGAAAACTCTAAATATAATTTATTTATTTATTTTGACAATGCTAGCTTAGCCATAAGGCTCCCACAGCCTGTAAAGTATATAATATTTATTTATGATTTTAGTTAGTTGGAATTGATATGAAGTTTTTTGAGAAAATATAACTTTAAGTTCCTACAATTTACTCGTATTTTTTTTATTGATTCTTACATTTTTATTTTTTTAAATTTTTAATCATTTCAAGATCCCTATACTTTATTTATGAAGGGACCTAAAACATCAAAAATAAAAATGTTGAAACTTAGAATAAAAAAAAAAAAGCAGGAACCTAAATTTATCTTTTTCCAAGTTCTTTTAAAATAAAAAAAAGAGATAAAAAATTTTATATTTTATAAAAAATAATAAAAGCATGAAAATATTAAAAAGATAAATTTCATATAAATTCATTAATTCCAACTTTAGATGACTTAAATTCATTACTTAGAAACAAAGTTGGAAAAAAGTTAATTATTAAATTTTTAGATAAAGATAATACATTTTAATGTTTTCATTAATTTTGATGAAACATATTATGAGTAGTTTATAAATAACGAGTATGCAATACATTAATAAAAGAATGACTGTTTTTGTTAAATGGTAAACCGAAACGATGAAGAAACTTCAAAGAAGAAAAAGAAGTGGACCAACAAAGACGCATACAAATCGATGACTACTTCATATAAAAAGAAGGAAACGAGGGGATGAGAAATTTAAAAAATAGAAAGTAATAATGACAATAAAATCTCAATTACATATCAAAATAATAATTGTGAAGTCCTTGAAAAAAATTTTAAAAAAACAAGTTACAGATACTAATTCAAGACATTATAAAAAAAATTAAATATAAATTAAAAATTTAATTACACATAAAATTTAAATATCTTATTTATAATTATAACTCTTGAACTTATAATTAATGTGCCGATGCTGGCTGCTACTTTTAGCAGTGGATCCATGTTCACGTAATGTCCGTAAGCAAGCATATATAATTACTCTCTCTATTTTAAATTATAAAATACTTTTAAAAAAATTTAACATTTTAAAATATAAAATATTTTAATAAAAATAAATTTTTATTAACGATATTTTTTTAATATTGTCTTTCTTATATATTCTTTCACTTCAATATTTTTTCATCAATGGAATATTAAATAAAGGACATGTTTAAAAGTTTATATTTTTATTTTAAAAAAGTAAGATTGTAAAATGTATTTAATAAATTTTATTGATATGTGAGATTTTATATAAAAATATTTTAAAATTTAAAAAAGATGAAGTATTATTTTGTTTAACTAGAGAGTGATTTAAAACTAGGGAAGAAGGTTGGTGAAGACAGATTGGCATTTGCTTGTCCAAAAGGCGATTTCACTTGACGGTAAGAAATGCCAAATCAAGTCCCAAATCTTCTTGAGTCAGCTTCTTCCAGAACGTGCGTGTCGGTAATGGGGTTTTGGAGTCTGATCAGAGGCTGTGGGGAGACTCTGCCAAAAAGTGGTTGTTTGGGGCGGCGATGATCAAGACCAAGACTGGGAATGAGGGAAAGAGATCGTTTCCGCCACGTGTCAACATTTGGGATTGAAGTGGTCAAACTTGACAGTCCGTTTAGGTAAAATTATCACCATGTAAATTTTAGAACACGGGATATTTCTCAGCGAATAAATGAACCTTTATCCATTTATATTTGATGTCATTTTGAGATATATATTAAATCACGTTGAATTAACAATCAAATAATCAATACAATTATTTAACAATTTTAAATATAAGACACTTTAATTAAAATAAAATTTTGTTTATAATTTTTTAATATTACTCTTTTTATATATTCTTTTACTAATAAAATATTAAAGAAAATAAATTTTTAAAATTTATATTTATATTTTAAAAAATGAAGGTTTGTAAAGTATATTTAATAAATTTTATTAATATGTATAGTTTTATTTAAAAATATTTTATAATTTAAAATAAAAGAAATGCCGTATTCAAACAAATGTCAAGTTGAAGTTGTTGTCGCTAATGCTACTACGTGTGTTCATTTCAAAGGGATTCATTGATTATAACTCAACCGCCAGTAATAAATGCGTGTAGACCCAACTAACTACTCATACCATTTTATTTATAAATTACTTTTAATATATTTTATAAAAATCAAAAAAAAAATTTAAAATTTATTAAATCTGTAAGAAAATTTAACAATTTTTCAAGTTTTTCTATATTAAATATACATACTTTAATGATATATTATCTCTTTTCAATATTTAATGAAGAAAAAAATAAAGAAATTTGTTATAAAAAATTAGTGAAATAACTTATAAATAAAATTAAAAAAATCTGCTCATGCTACCTCATAAATGAGACTAGAGAGTGTTGGCATTAAAAAAGTAAAAAAAAAAAAAAAACGTGTGGACTCTAACCCTTACTTTGACTTGATCAGGCTTGCCTAAGGAGGTAATGGTCCATGACTTTTTGTTTTGTTATTTCAAAGATTCGTGGGTAAGCTGAGATGGCTAATTTTAATTAATTAGAAGATTAATTTATTTATGTAATTCAAGCGCCCCCTTCCAGAGTGGAAGAAGAAAATATTTCAATTCTTGAAGTCCCTTTGTGCTACAAACGCGTATAGCCATTACTTTTTTAGAGTGGGGGAAAAAACAAAGCAGAACCCTAACTTATAAGATTGTCATAGTCAATATATTTTGTATTCACCCTCTCATTTTCTTGCAAATAAACAAGAAGATAAAATTCAGTCTCTTCCTTTCAATATGCGAACAAAATGAGGGAATGTCAGGGCTTGCTTAATTTTTTTAACTCTAAAATTGTTTTCAAATTAATATAATTAAACATATTTTTTGTTTTATTTTGAAAAATAATTTAGAAAATGATTTACAAAATAATTTTTAAAAATAAAAATTAAAACAAAAATAAACTAACTCTTAATATTCCTTCCTTTCCTTTCCCTCGTTTAAACATAACTTTACACAGGTCATATTGGATGTAAGTTGTAATTTTTTTTCTGTGAAAATATTAGGTCACATTTCTCTTCTTAGCTCTTCGATTTTGGCTCTGGTTGTTCTTCCTTTCCCTCTATCTCAATTTATAAGAAATTTTAGATAAAATTATACATATTAATAAAGCTTATTAAATGCACTTTACAATCTTGTTTTTTTCAAAACAAAAACACAAACTTTTAGACATACCCTTTATTTAATACTCTATTTATGAAAGAATATTAAAAAGAGATAATATAATAAGTAGAGTAATATTAAAAAAGCTCATGAATGAAATCTTATTGGAAGAATTACATATAGATCCCATATAAAAGAATTAATTGCTATAAAGTCCATTAATAATTGAATTAAGACCATTGATAATATAATGTGTTGTTATTTTCTTTAGTTTGATTGTTAATGAACCTTATAGTAATTAATTCTCTTATGTGAGACTTCAACGTAATTCTTTCATTCTTAGTCTTATCAATGTGTCATATATTTTGAAACATTAAATGTTTCCAAAAATATCTTATAAATTTGGAGAGTTCTGCTAGCATCTTTGTTTGTCATGAGTAGAGCTGGGAATAAGGGCCAAGTTTGGAAGCCTGGTTTAAATAAGGGTTTGGACTTTGAAAATAATTTTTTTTAAAATAATCAGACTTGAGAGCCTAGCCTTGATAAGTCCTGTAAAAAAAGACTCGAGCCTGGACGACTCTTCAAGCCCTGTTATATTATTATTATTATTATTATTGTGGTGAAACACGCGTTTAAAGCCAAGGACCTGCTTTCTGAAGCCCTAATCCTACACGCATTATATTATTATTAATTTTAATTTGTTATAAAATTAATTTAATATAATTTAATAAATATTAATGTATAGTATAAAATTTTGTATATTTTTTTTCTAAAATTATTATGTTTGTGTTCTTATAAAAAATGAACTATTTTTTGAATAAGATTTGAATTTTATTACTAGAATTCTAAATGTATGTTGTTTAATTTTTAAAAGATTATGAGGATTTTGATTTTTTTTAATTTTAGAATATTTTAATCAATTTGTAGTTTTAATTTTATTTTAATTTTTTTAAAATTTTTTTAAAATAGGACTTGCAGGCTCGACCCTAAACCCTTCAAATAAGGATCAAGCCTTAGAAAAGGGTGAAAAATGATAAACCGAACTTAAGAACTCAAGCTCTTATAGGGTATGGGCCTGGCATATAAGGGCTAAGCCCACCCATTTCTCAGCTCTACAGTCATGAGTTGGATTTTTTCATAATTTAGGTGGGTATTTCAGTACTAGTTGTGCAAAATTCTTGTAACCATCTCCCTCCATTGCTTGGGTTTGCTTTGTTTGTCAATATTAAAGTCAATTTGACTTGGTTTAATTTCTCAGGGTTTTAATTGATATCTTTTTTTTAAAAAAAATATATAGTCAATGCATTAACATAACAGTAAAAAAAATACAAGTCAAAGACCACTCAAACGTCAGATGACAATCTGAAGGCCTATCGCCAACTGGCTACAAACTAAGAAAACCCAATACAAGAAAATAAAGCAAAGACGTGGACAACAAGGACTGAAACAAAAACAGAAAAGATACACTCGTGTTTCGCTCTCATAAAACCTCTCTTCAACTTGAGCTTCCACTTTCCTTTGAGGAGGATGATTAAGTCACTAGAAGCACAAAGAAGATTAAAAATGATGCTGCTATCCTCAAGGAACATTGGTCAAAAGTGGGTGCCAGAAATGACGCTAGCTCTTCTTCTAGACCTACTTTTACAAAGAAGCTTAAAGGAATCACCACACAGTAAGAGGAGGAGGAAGAAGAAGATATTGATGATGATGAGGAAGTTGATCATGCGACTGATGCAACTAAAGAAAATGTTCCTCACACTAAAAAGGAGTTCGAAGAACCTATCTGCATAACTACTGAAGATCCTGAACGGAACTTTCCAATGTTCAAGTTTTGAGGGTGGATGAAGAAGCAGCTTTATAAAGCTTGGAAGAAAGCTGTTATAGTCAAACTTTTAGGACGTAGTATTGGGTATAAGGCTCTTGAAAAATTGCAATCCCTTTGGGTAAAGCGTGGAGTCATCAGACTTATCAATATTGGCTCTAGGTACTACATGGCCAAACTATAAAATAAAGAAGATTGTTTCAATGCCATGACTGGAGGTGCTTGGATGATTTATGATCATTACCTTAAGGTAAGACCTTGAGAACCAAAGTTTAAACGTCATAATGCAACAATTGATAAAGTTGCAATTTGGGTTTGAGTACCATAGGTTTTCTTGGAATATTATGATGAAAAAGCTCTGTCTTTCATTGGTGATCGCATAGGCAAGACTTTAAAGGTTGATGTCAATAATGCTAATCAATTGCGAGGTCATTATGCTCAAATATATGTTCTTGTTGATCTAGATAAGCAGTTAATGTCAGGTTTTACTTTGGAAGGAGAGGATTATTACTTAGAATATGAAGGTCTTCATTTACTATGCACAAGTTGTGGGATATACGGCCATAGACGGGAGGTGTCCCCTAATCAAAAATAGCCACAATCTAATGTTGTAGAGGGACATGCTCATAGCCCTGAACCAAGTGTTTATGATGTGCAATGATTGAAAAAATGGTAATGATGGTGAGACTTGAAAAGTGGTTCAAAAGCAGGGTAGATAGAGAAAAGCAAAGGATAAGGTGGGGACAACTTCAAATCAAGGGGGAAATAGTGCAAGATTTGATATCCTTGTTGATATGGGGGCGAAGGAAGGTCATAACGAGGGACAAAGTCTGAATAAAGTGATTATTACGTCAGAGACAAATGATGCTGAGGTGAACAATGTGACAGCCCTTATTCATACGAAAAGAGAAAAAAAGAGGAGAGATGCAGGAAAAGATAAAGAACTGGACTGGGAGGACATGATAAGTACAGCAGTAGTGGAGGAATTAGAAAAAGTAATTGGAGCAAAACAAGTGACCATTAAGAGAGCAGAAAAGAGAACTAGAGAAATGTTTGTGAATCACATTAGAAGCCATGAGATTTTGATGTTGACTATGGGCTCTGATGAGGATGAGGTTATGGGAGTGGAAAGGAGTGAAGATACAAATATTGGGCCTACTGTTGCTGGTGTGCCAAGCCCATTCCTCATGCCTATTGATCTAGGGGATTGTTGGATGGATGAGTAGTCGGATGGTTCACCTTTTGGGCCTTCTTTCAATGGTCCAAATCTTTGCGACATGAAGTCAGGAGATGAATTTGAGGACACTTTCATCCCTAAGACTCAGCAGGCCTAATAGGTTTGTTTTTATTAGGAGCTCTTTATTCTTATTTACTCAGTTTATGAATAAAATATTTTATTGGAATACTAGAGGAGCTTGTGGTAGTGGGCTTCTCAGTAACCTTAAAGTGGTGTTGGATGGTCCTAAACACAATATCATTTTCTTGACTGAAACTCGGTGTGAAGATATCCAAAGATTTAGATGCCTTCATTCTCTTGGTTTTGACTCAATTCGAGTTGTACTAAGTACGGGACGTTCTAGTGGTCTTGTGGCAGCTTGGAAGAGTTTCTTAATAGATGTTGATGTGCTGGAAGAGAATTGACAATTCTTTCATCTATGATGTTTGGACTTTGAAAAATAAACCTTTGTAGATTACAGCTATTTATGCGATTCCTCATTCTAACTACAGACAGGTTCTTTAGAATCAACTCCAGAGATTGGCTTCTTCGATCACAGATTCGTGGGTCATCCTTAGAGATTTCAACGATATTTTATCTACAATTGAGAGAGTGGGAGGAGCCAGAGGTAATCAGGCACGTTTTGATTGGTTTAGGGAAAGAATCAATGATTGTGATTTAATTGATTTAGGCTCTTATGGACTTAAATTTACTTGGAAAGGGGCCCGTAACAGTGGTTACAACAAATTATTTGAAAGGTTAGATTGTGGGTTAGGTAATACCCATTTTCTCACTGATTTTCCAAATTGTTTAGTTAAAGTTCTCCCTAAAATGAAGTTTTCTAATCATAATCCTCTCCTTTTGACTCTAAGTGAATTGGGAGGATATAAGGGAGTGAAACCTTTCCGTTTTGAGGCAATGTGGCTTACTCATGAAAGTTCTAAGGATTTTCTTAAAGAAGAGTGGAGGCATTTTGGGTTACTGGAAGACAACCTAAATTCTTTTACGGAATATGTGCTGATTTAGAATAGGGAAGTTTTCGGTTATGTAGAAAAAAGAAAGAATATAGTCCTGGCTAGATTGAATGGGATCCAAGCCTCAGTTGCATATCCGAGATCAAAGTTCTTAAGGATCTTGGAGCACCAGTTACAGGATGAATTGGAAGGTATATTGAAATGTGAAGAAATCAAATGGTTTCAAAAATCTCGATCACAATGGTCTTTAAGGTGGATAGAAACACTCGTTACTATCATCTTAAATCTAACTTGAGAAAGAGAAGGAACAGAGTCAAAGCATTGTTGAATGATGAAGGTATTTACATTGAAAATGTTGAAGATATTAAGGCTATAGTTACACAGTTCTTTAGGAAACTATATGAATGTGAAGAAGTACATATCAACCAACTTTATTCTAGGACTAATTTCCCAGTTTTACACGATAGTCAGCTCTCAAATTTGGGATTCATGCCATCTGATGAAGAGATTCGCAGGGCTATTTTTGATATGGGTCCTTATAAAGCTCTAAGGGTCGATAGTTATTTACTAATATTTTTCCAGGCTAATTGGGGTATTATAGGTCCTTTAGTTTGTAATTTTGTGAAGGAGATTTTTAAGGGTGGTAGTTCTCTTGAAGAAGCAAACCAGACTTTAATCTTGCTAATCCCCAAGAGGGATCATCCAATAGCAGAAGGGAACTTTTGACTAATCGATCTCCTTGTGTTCAGTTCACTATAAATTTATCACCAAGATCATTACTCAGCGTCTTAAACCAATTATGGACAAGTTAATCTCACCTTTCCAAGTTAGTTTTATACGTGGCAGGCATATTCAAGATAATATTATTGTGGGGTAAGAAATAATGCATAATATGAAGAGGTTGCATAAGAAGTGTGGTCTAGTAGCAATGAAGATTGACTTTGAAAAGGCATATGATCATATCAATTGGGAATTTCTTCATGGAGTTCTACTTGATACAGGAATAGACTATAAATTGATTAGCTTAATTATGAATTGTGTTACTTCAGTTAGTTATTATATACTCTAGAATGGTTGTCAAACTAAGTTTTTTAAACCGGGACTCCGTCAAGGAGATCCAATCAATCCTTTTTTATTTGTGATGTGTATGGATAAACTATCGCATCTCATTACCGATGCTGTGAATACTGGGAGTTGAAAACCTATAAAAGTAACTGAACAAGGCTCGGAGATTTCACATCTCCTGTTTGCGGATGATCTTCTTCTATTTGGGGGTGCTTCAGTGAGCCAAATGCAGGTTATGTTGTCATGTTTAGAGTCCTTCTGTGATGCTTTTGGAAGGAGAATTAACAAAGATAAATCTTCAATCTACTTCTCAAGAAACATGGCTACTGTAGACAGGGGAAGAATAAAAAGAGCAGGAGGTACGAAAATCACTGAGTATATAGGGCATGATTTAGGATTTCCTATATCTAACTTCGGTAAACATACTGAAAGGTTTAAATATGTTGTTGATAGAGTGGAAACTAAGTTGGCCAATTGGAAGGTAAATTGCCTTTCTACTGCAGGAAGGATTACTCTCATTAAATCAGTTTTAAGTACTATTCCACTTTATCTTATGCAAGTGGCAAATTTACCGGTTTCGGTCTGTAATGCTGTGGAGAAATTGCAGAGGAAATTTATATGGGGTAGTAATCAAAGGCATAAGACTTATCATCTCATTAACTGGAAGACAGTTAAGAAGCCAGGGTGGATTGGGTTTATAGAATTTAATTTCCTTAAATAAGGCATGCGGTACTAAATTGGCATGGAACCTTCTCTCTAGTTCAAAGGGTCTTTGGTCTGAGGTTTTGCAACATAAATACATGCTGACTAATAAGCATGATCTTTTGATTGCTAAGAAAGGGGATTCTCTCCTTTGGCATTTCATCTGTGAGCAAAAAGAATTTATGGAAAAAGGAATGAAATGGCAAGTTAGGAATGGGCATTCTGTTAATTTCTTTGATGACATTTGGTTGATGGAAAAGAAAAAAAAATCTAAGATTTTTGTACTAGACCCTTATCAAACACTGAGGCTGCTAGAAAAGTGGTTGAGTGGGTGAATTATGATATGTGGGATTTCTCTAGACTTGAAGAGTTGGTGGATAATTCTGTTATTCAACACTTAATAGCATCCTTTCTGCCTGCACACCATCGAGGTGATGATATAATGTCTTGGGGTGCTAGTCCTACAGGTACTTTTGCTCTTCAAAGTGCGTATGATTTAATTGAAGGATATAATGAAAATCTCTATAATCCTCTGTATAAGAGGATTTGGAAGTGGAGAGGGGCTGAGAGGATTCATTTATTTCTTTTAGTAGCTTTCCTCAATAAGTTGCCAACTAATGTCCGAAGGCATCATTGGGTTAATACTTCTTCACTTTGTGACTGGAGTAAAAATGAGGAGGAAAATACCTTGCATATCCCTAGAGATTGTCATTATGCAGATCAATTATGGCGCAAACCTGTAAATCCAATGTACCATTCAGAATTCTTTTCTGCGTCTCTTGAGAATTGGTGTGATATGAATCAGAAAAGACAATTGGGTCTTGTCCTGGCTACTAATTGGGATCTAGTATGGGGTGTTGCTATTTGGAAGTTATGGATTTGGAGGAATGACTTCATATTTAAACCTATCTTTTGTAAACCTTTTAATCCTTCTACTGTCATAAGCTATATTTGGAAACATTTTGTTCTTTAGGCTGAACATTGTGATGTGGGTATTTGGACCTCTCCTCCAAATCAATGGTTTAAATTCAATGTGGATGGGGCACTGTCGAGGTTTGGTGATAGAGCATCCTGGGAGGTTTATTACGTGATGAAAAGAGTTGTAGGTTTCTCCCACCACATTGGGTCTTGTTCGGTTAAGGAGGTGGAGCAATAGGCCTTGCTTAAGGGGCTGCTTTTATCATCTAATTTGGGCTTCTCTAAGGTTATCTTTGAGTCTGATTCTAAGACTCTGGTGGAATCTTTCAATGTGGAGGACAATGTCCAAGTCAAGGGAAGCATTATCTACATGAAAATTAGAGATTTTCTGAGAGCTCGGGAGGATTTTCATTTAAGTTTCATTCCAAGAGAAGCCAATGGTGCTGCAGATATGTTAGCTAAACATGGTTTGTCAGTTTCTAGAATTTTTGACTCTGCCCCTCTTTTCTTACGGGCTATGATTCAGCATGATGTTATGGGATTAAATTCCCAACCTCTTTGATTTTTAACTTTGGGCTAGTTCCCTCCTTTGTTATGAAAAAAAAAAAAAACCAAAGCTGAACAAAAGCCCTAGTCGTGAGCATGGCAGGATGAAGGGTGGTCCGTTGCTAACTGATAAGTAACTTTCCCCAAGAAAGGCCCACCAACTAGTTGACAGTGTTGTACGAACCATGAGAATGCTTGATCTCCATGCATATTGGAGAACAAGAGCTTTGAAAATCTCCGGTAGGAGTTGAAAGACCCAGGCCAAAAACATGGGCTGATGAAAATCTTGCCAATGATATTCCAGAAAACATGCAACAGCAGAGACACTTACACAACCAAAAGGCGAAGTAGAAAACTTGAGACAACATATAAAGCCAGACTGAAAAGACAGTAATCCAAAAGAGCAGCTCCTTGTTCTGGGCCTTTACCATGTTGCTGTCCGTGAAGGCCCTCCATCGTTTCATCTACTGTGCAGAGTTTTTCGATAAAACTCCGCAAAAACCAACATCCTTCTGATCTGTTTTGCTAGCCAAAAACACAGCCAATTTCCGTTTGCATGCGTGGGTGAAAGTCTGTACAATAGGAGACATGCTAGTACCAGCTGCAAAACCCAATTCTGGAAATGCATGGTGATCAGGAAGAACTGAGGCAGGAGACGGAAGCTATATGATGTGTGGTTGTTGAAATTTGGGTGCCTTGTGCTGATGACGGGAATGACGTCATCAAATTGTAGACGTGGAGAAAATGAAACAGAAGCTGTTAATATCTTAAATTGATTCTGCCCTGAGGAAGACAACTCTCTCGTGTTAGAAGAAGATGGTTGATCGGATGATTGTACTTGAAGATTAAAAACTTGCTTAACTCTGTCGTTCAGAGGCATCTGAACCATCCATCGAGAGAGGCAATTTATGCTTTCAACAACGGACATCTGTCCAAGTAGAGAGAAATTCACTTGTCTTCATCTTGTACGCGCAAGCACCAAGTCTGTCCAGTGGGTGCTGAATTAAGTGTGAACGCATCATCTGAACCAAAAGTGAGTGGAGAAGCTGAATCTTTAAACAGAAGAGATCACCAATCAGAAACTTAATAGGAAAATTTGGACCAATCAATAATCACACGTACTGATTCTTCATGAAAATATTTAAGAAACCAGCTTTTAGCACAGGAAATGAATGAAAACGAGAGAATCTGAGAGCAATTCTGATGAACATGTCCTATGCGATGACAATTAAAACACAAGCGATGGAGTTGCATAATAGATGGAGAAATCAAACTCCTCGCCTGAAGAAAGACCAAAGTGTTCCTTGCAACTTTAATGGCTCTTGAATGTTAAAGGAAACACGTATACACAGTCCAGAGTTGCTATAGCAAACGTTACTATCAAAATACAGAAAAGTTCCTAACGAGTTGCCAATCAAAGAAGCATAGTATTTAGTATAAAATTGTATTGGCAACCCATACATATGGACCCAGATAGAAGCTTACTGGAAAGAGATATCACGAAGTCCTTGAAAAGGCTTCCATTATTGCAGTAAGATCAAGCAGCCATTAAAAACCCTGGACCATTGAGAGAAGTGTGTGAAACAAGGAAGAGGAGGAAGATAAAACAAAAAGATGCATGAGAATCTAATGACTGGATTAATTAATGCCTCTGGAGGCTTGATTTTGTACCAGGCAGAGAAAGATTACGAAGAGAGATACAAGACAACAAGCCCTATCCCATCATATATAATCGACTATCTAGATAACTCGACGTCATTGTAATTAGCACATGATATGCACAAGTTTCTTTTCCATATTGAGAATACAAAGACGAGTGTTGATAACCAACACTTGCATGCGAAATAATTCGTCACACGTTGACATTGTCACTGATCATGATTGTTTTTAATTTCAAGGGGAATGATATAAATGATATACAATAATGGAATCAAAATATATAACTAAGGAGGTAGCGGTAGTACCGTGTTCATCCATCCATCCATCCAACAGTAGTGTTAGTAGTAATATTGGTGGTGGTGACAATGATAGTTGAAAATTTACTAAATTTTCAGACAAAACTAATGAATTTTAAATTTTTTTTTAATTTTAGTAAAATGTGATAGAAATAACTAACAAATAAAGTTAGAGGAGTACACGTCTGTATATGCTCTATATGATTCTTATAATGATCCTAAATTTTAAATTAAATTATATTAATTTTTTTTACAAATTAATATTTTATTTAAATTAGTTTTATAATGAGTGGAGAGTAGTGACTAATAGAAACTTATGTTAATAAATTTTGTAAAAATTTAAAGTTCAAATTTTATTGAATAAAAGTTAAGTTTTATTTATTTTTTAATTATAAAAAATTCTGTGCCTTTTTGATAATTTTTTTTTTTGTAATTTTCTCACTTGTCTTTTTGAATCAAATTTATATTCTCCTCTGCTCGAAACTTCATGAAACAGAGCATCCCATCTTTGTTTTTTATTTCTCTCTTCTTTCTCTCCACTGCCAATATACTCCTCCAGACTTCATCGTCGACCCATCTCTCTCCAGTCCCCGTCGTTGGTTTTCTCCGTCGCCGTTGACTCGTGCTATCCTTACTATCACGATTAGCTACTGGAGGTGGTGGAGTCGTTGGATTCTCTTCTTCTGTCACTCTCTGTTCTTCTATGTTCGTGTGTGTATGTGTTTGGTCTTCAATTTCCTTTCCTCCTCAACTGCTAGATGTGCTAGATGAAGCTTAATTCCTTCTCTTTTGCTGTATGTGATTTTTACCCCTTCCAAATAGTTCTTTCGTGACTGATGATGATGGGAACTAAAGTTCTGCTTTACTATTTCTGTTGGTTATTGTTTAGTGAAGAGGGAAATTGAATTTCTTTGTTGTTTAAAGCATTCAAGGAAGAAGCTTTGAGGAATAAGTATATCATGCTAAAAATTTCTTATTAAGGGGTGCTGATGTAAGTCGCTGCCAAAGGTGATTCAAATAATTGACTGGGATTTAATTTGAAATATTTTGTGTTTTTAATAATATTTAAATAGTATATGAAAGTTTGATTTAAGAATTAAATGGTGAAGATAAGAGGTTAGGATGTATGCAAATTGATTATGTGATGAGAAAATAAAAATGCTGCTAAGAGGTTTGTCTGAATGCTTACAAGAATGGTAAGATCGATTAATTGACATAGTTAATTTTGAGTTTATTGATAGAAAATGAGAAATTTATATTTTGGGTTTAAAGTTCATATTATTGATGACAAAGCTCTAAGAAATTATAATTGAACGTAATGATGTGGTGGTTAGTTTTAAATAAAATATTCATTCCTGAATTTGACTGAAAAATTACTTGATAATGATTTTAGGATTATAATTTATTTGTCCGAAAATTAAAAACATCATTAAAATTAAAGTAAAGAGATAAGAGAAGCAAACTTTAAAATTTTTAGAAAAATAATTGTTTGCAAAGTGTACATAAAATTTCTTTATTTAAATTTTTACAGCATTTTTTTATAAGTTGTTTAAATATTCTTGTTAATTTTATTTGTAAGATTTATACAATTCTTTTTACTTACCTCACTTTTATATTAATTAGTTTATTATGAAATTTCTTTTATTTTTATTAAAAATTATGCTATTATTGAAAAATATTTAAATCCAGTACATTATTAACTGATTATTTATTCTAAATATTTCTTTTATTTAAATTTTATAATTTATATGACAGTTGTTAATACGATGATTCGTGCATAAAGAATAATGAAAAGAAATTTTGATAGTTGAATATTATATTTTAAAAGGAATGGTTTTTAATGAATATTTCAACCTCATGCACGCTTGATTTAATTAGGAAGACTAAGTTTATAATTTTAGATGCTAATGATAGTTTCGTTAGCCCTTGACGTGTCATGATACACCTAGCTAGTAAGGTGCATTGGAGGTGCTAGCCCTGTGTGCCGGCCAACACACGTGAAATGGAAGATATAGTTTCACGGATATAATCTATACCTGTTGTTTGTGAGCTTTATACTAGCGCCTACTTTTGTGACTTCTTGCCATGCTGGATATATTACTTACTCTCACAAACTCTATTTGCACGCTTGTTAATCATTCTAATCAAGTCTCATTAAAAAAGAAATTTTGAAACTATTTTCTTTAAATTTAATCTTAAAAAACGAACTGCTATTTTTTAACTATACATAAAATTTGTATTGAGTACTATAAATATATATATATATATATCCTAAGATGTTTAAACATGTGTAGAAATTTAAAAATTTAAAATTTGGAACATTCATTTCTATTTTTGTATTCTTGATTTATATTATTTGCAATTGATTATTTTAGTAAATTGATTGCTTTTCATTATTTATTTCAACTATTAATTGACACGCTACTCACCAAAAAGATTTTCTTTGGTCTCAAATATTAAAATTGACCCTGCATCTCCTATTGATCATTGAGGGACACAATTGCTTTTGAACCATGGAAGTGTATGGTGGTTACTTTTGATGTAAATATATTTTATATTATGAAATTATAATTTGGTGCTTCACATATACTGTAGTTAGATTCTAATTTTATTTTGCTGATATATAATCTAGTAGTGTAAAGCTAGTCTCTTTTGTGATTGGCTGATTTCATTATTGCAGGAACTTGGTGAGGTTCAAGTTATAGGAAAAATTCTATCAAAATTTTTACAACATATTTAAAACTTTACAAACTTTATAAATGTATATAAAAAACTATCTATCAAAAATTTCGCTTAATTTTTAGTTAATTAAAGCTTATAGAATACAAGGTTATCTCACATTTCGTGTCGCTCATACCTTTAGTATCAAGGTGTGATAATTCTATTTATAAGATGGAGAGGCATGATTTTTTTTTTTCATTTTAAGTTTTTATCATATTTTCCTCTTTACCCTCCATTAAATGTAGGTGAGAGAAAGTATATTATTAAAAAAATATTTAATAAGAGCAATATTAATGAGTTTTAATGTTTTTTTTATTTTAACAAAATATGTTAAAAGTGATTTATAAAAAAAATTAAACAAGTATATCGATGGATAGATGGATGAAAAGTCGAGAGTTTTTTTCTTCTCCATGCTAGACAAGTTTGTTTGAATCCAAAAATTATACATTAGAGACACCATAACTTACAAAATTCTATTATTTTTATTTAAGGTTAGATAAATCAAAATAGAAGATAATTAATTTTGCAGGAATCTGAATCTCTCAAAAACTTACCATTGGAGATTATGTCCTCAGAGAATGTCCCATCAAGGATCAACAGGTGAGGGAAACTGCAAATTGTAACCCAAATCAAATATCATGACAAGACAGTAACTAAAAATTTCAAATTAAAATTACAAACCCAGAGGTTATAACAGACTGAATCTTGGATCTGACCTGGCCTTGTTTTTGTATCAGATGCTTAGAGGAAGAGCTCGAGAATTTTTTCTGAAACCTGTTCGGTAGTCAGATGTAAACAAACTCAAGCCAAATTTGATGAAATCAAGAGTTGAGGAAGAGGAAGACCAGTTCATCAATAACAAAAGGAAGGACATGGACGAAGAAACCCATTCACAAAATAAAACCAGAGCAAAAATGTAACAGCTAGAAGTGTTTTCCAATTAAAATTGAACACAACAGATACAGCCAAGGACATTTTCCTCTAAGTAGTAGATAGAGCAAAATAGGTCTCCGAGGCAATGTAAATTGACAGAAGACTGATTTTCATACAATCCCATTTTGATGGACAAATAACCAGACTTTCTATGTTATTTAAAAAGAAATCAAATTTTCTTCCTCACGTCTTGGGGATGAGGTTCAAATATGCATCAAAATACTTCCAGTTTTGGCTACATATTCTACTCATAGCCAATTACATGAAATCTCTTCCATTTTTGGTCTGAGCAATAAGGTTAGTTAATGCCAAAAGAATCAACAAATATTAACTACTTTCATTAATTCAGCACCACAACAGAGAATGCTAATGCACATGTCTCTTATAGAAATGTGGTTAATTTGAAGGTGATGGGAATCAACAATCAACAAATATAAGAATTTTCAGTAGTTCAACACTATAGCAAGCGAATATATGGATTTTTATGCAAATTAATGAAAGAGCAGAAAACAATATTCAGTGGCCAAAACACAAGGAAGCATCAAACTATAACTTATATTCTTGATCTATCTAGAGTCTAAGAATTTTAAGAAACCTGCTAGCTATGAATCCCAAGTTACAGAGAAAAGAAGTTATGCCTAGTGAGTTAATGTCAAAAGGAAATAGTAAGTTTAATCCATTAGCATATAAATATATTTCCTCAGACTTTAGTTAATAAATGATCAGACTCTGTTCAAAGCCAATTGCTGCTATCCTCTAGTATATTATGAAGAAAAGATACAGAAAGAAGGCTATAAATGCAATCATGGCCAGTAATTCTTTTTCCACTCCAAAAGCTTCAAAATAAAACTGAAAATTCTAGTGAACAATGGTTAATAATCATAATTCCATCTTCTTTACTTTATTCATGGTATTTCTTGACATAAGGCCCCTATCCACCACATAATTCCAGAATGAACATGAAGTTTTGTTTTCACTATCAAGAGGATTACCGAAACATTTATTATATTTTGCCTGTTATCATCAACCTCCTCCTAGTCATCTCTTCAAATATATTTGATACAACCTTTGCATTCCCTGATTTCCATTACGTATAAGCAAGACTTCTATGAATAACACAATCACCTACCATATCCCTCCCTTCAATAAGATTAAATAACTTCTGAGCACATGGCATGCAAATGAGGTTTCAATTTATATAGCTTCATCTGCTCAAAAAACTGTGGCATTATCAGTCATCTTTGATTTTGTATAATGTATTACAAGCCAGCTCAATATATGCGAATTCACTTTTTGGCCATGTTGAATTTCAATCAAAGTTCTCAAAACTGATGGCAATGACAGAAAATCCCTGTGGCCAATTTTCTCAGGCATCTCTTGTGCAGTTCTAAAATGTTTATGCTTGACAAGGATATGAGTCATGAACCATGAACATTGCAAAGAGTTCTTGCAATTTGGAAGAAGCAATGATTTCGGAAAGGGGAATTTCGTTGGTTTAGAGGCAAAAAGTGATCAAGCTCAGCTACTTGACTATCTCAACTGTTGTCGTCGTCAAAGTAGGATTGACACCTTCATCGTCAAATAGTCAAGATAGGTCATCCTAATTTTCATCACCTTCAATGATTATTTCCAACCTTATGCCTAAACTTGAATCATAGTGAAATCCAGTAAGTTGAGTGAACTTGCCAAAAACCATTGAACTTCCTTTCCTAGAGTCAAATACACACCCACTAAACCTTTCACAACCATTTATAGTAACTTCTGAGGACCATCTCACACTCCAAACCATACTCAAAAAAAATGGTTAATTTCCTTCATTGATGACCATACTCATGTTTGATAGGTTTATCATTTCAAAAACAAGTCAAAAGCTTCATCCACATTCATGAGTTTTTTCACCATGATCAAAAACCAATTCAATATTAGCAACCAAGTCTTCCACAACAACAATGGTAATGAGTACTTTAACCAATCTTTTGAAGCTAAAGTACCAAGAACTGATCCATCTAGTGAATCTGCTAATCTTGATCTACCTATTGTTCTCTAGAAACAACCTCGATCTTGCACTTTACATTTGATTCAAAAGCATGTGTCTTACAAGGCTCTCTCTCCTAATTATTGGCCCTTCATTACTAGTTTGAATAAATTATTATTCCTAACAACATCCAAGAGGCACTGGGAGTATCAGAATGGAAAAATGCAGTTATGGAGGAAATAAGAGCTTTGGAGAAACATGGAACATGGGAGATTGTTGAAATACTTGGAGGTAAGAAACTAGTTAGTTGCAATATGTCTTTACCCCAAAGTATAAGGCTGATAGCACACTTGACAAATTTAAAGTACAATTAGTAGTAAGGGGTTTCACCCAAACAATAAACTACAAAGAAATGTTTGCGCTAGTAACAGAAGTTTGAATAGCCAACCTTGAATAGCCTCTTCATCAACTAAATATCAAGAATGTTTTTCTAAATGGAGAATTGAAAGTCTACATAACTCTACTTTCAAGGTTTGATAGAGGCAAAAGTGACAAATTATGCTTGCTGAAGAAATCTCTAAGGCTTGAAACAAGGTTGTTAAATTCGCAACTGTAAGTAAACTCATGATAAGAACGTAAACTCAAATTGCAATCTCATAAGATTTTATCTCCATTAATAAATAGTTATTAAAAATATATTATTAAATAATTAAAATATAAAATATGATCATAATTTAATTTAAATATATTTCAAATATAAATCATTAAAATTAAATCCATCTACATTGATAAATTAATTTCCGGTTTATTATTTTTCATCATTTATTTCAATTAACAATTGAATTAATTTAGAAGCACGTTGAGAGAACATAGGACCCTTACGGTGTTATGGATCCTATGGTGCCAGTAGTTATTTACTGTTAGAGATTTTCTTGGCATTTGCTTGATTTATTCAGTTGTAAGTCATCTATATATATATCCTAGCTACTTTCTAAGCGGGATATCTTGAATTATTCAAAATTTATTTCATTCAATTAAAGATTTCCCTATTATTGACTGTTGAGAGATAGTGTGAGCCTAGCTACTGTCTAAGCGGGATATCTTGAATTATTCAAAATTTATTTCATTCAATTAAAGATTTTCCTATTATTGACTGTTGAGAGATAGTGTGAGTGAGATCCTTGCTTAGCTATTGCTTACCAGACTTAATTTGGGTACTAACAATTTAGCATCCAAGCTGCGTTCGATCTACATGGTGACCACACACTCTGGAAATGAAACCACAAATCCCCTTGCCAACTCCCTCCAACAACACACGTAATGAATCGTAATGAATCGACTCTAAAGCCATTTGCCACAGATCCGTTGGCCATCATTGCTTCCAAATTAGAAACATTAAGGTAGAAGCACTTGAGGCTTCTGCAACCAGTAAGGGTAGGAGACAAATGGATGGACACTACCGGTGCTTACAATAGAAGGAACCTATAGCCACCACACACAAAAAATGAATTCCCAAAATTCAGTAATGGCGATCTGCGTGGGTGGACTCTGAAAGCAGAAAAATATTTCTGCTATTATCATACTCTAGAAGATTTCAAAGTAGATGTAGCTTACATGTACCTAGAGGGTGATGCCTTGGATTTATTCTCCTGGATAAATTCTGAGCGTACAGTGATGTGTTACGAAGAGCTTGTTAAGGCATTATAGGAGCACTATGTATCTCCAGAATATTTGAACCCAAATGAACATCTCAGTGGCATCAAACAGCTAAGTCAGTGCAAGAATACCGCCAAGAATTCGCGAAGAGAGTCGCACAAGTCTCAAACTACCCATAGTAATGTTTACTGGGAGTTTTTCTTAACGGCCTCAAGGAAGAACTAAAGGCTGACGTGCGTATTCAAAAACTTAAAACAATGTATAAGGCTGCAAATTTGGCCCTGGAATTTGAGAAGGCCCAGATTTCACATGGACCTAGGCCAAACTCTTCATACATTCAAAGCCGCCCAAATCTGTCCCAACCAGCATGTGACCCAAGTGATTTTTAAGACTCCAAAGACTCAAGCTCGTTGAAAGCTTCAGCGTATCCCATCAAATCCACTTCTTTGGCCTCGATCATCCCTAAAAATCCCTTAATGCCGGTGAAAATCTCTCCACAAGATGTAGAATGTCAAAACCAGCAAGAAAAGGGCCTCTATTTCAGGTGTGGGGCTCTCTTTCAACTTGGGCATCGCTCCAATGCTTCTTTTTCTCTACTAGAAATTGCCAAGGAGGATGAAGTACTGCCTCCATTAAATGAGGAGGCCAAGGAAGAGATGGAGCCAGCAAATGCCAAAATTTCATTTAATGCAATACTAGGTCAGCATTCCACAACCACGATGAAGCTACAGGGCACTCTCAAAGGCCGTCCTATTCTTATTTTAGTTGACAGCGGCTCAACGCACAATTTCATCTCTGAAACAGTGGTATCCGAATTGCAACTACTTGTTCATACTATTCCAAACTTTTGGAGTTCAGATTGCTAATGGAAGCAAGGTGAAATGCCATCAGGTTTGCCCAAAAGTTTAGGTAAAATTTTCTACTTTAATTATTCAGCAAGACTTCTTTGAACACTATGCAAGCCAACCGGAACAAAATGTTCATGATCTTCTGGCTGAATAGAAAAAAATATAAATTGCAGCGACACTTTTGTGCATCTTCAAGGCATGCTTCTTACTCAAGAATCATCAGAAATGGGCACTCCTGAGATACTGAAGGTAGACAATATTTTTCAAGAATTTACTGACGTCTTTTCTGAGCCACAGGGTGTTTGCCTCCACCATGTGATCACTACCATGCTATACGGCTACTTCCAAATGCCACAGCAACCAATGTGCACCCATACCATTATCTTTATTACCAGAAGGATGAAATTGAATCTCAGGTTGAGAGTTCATTGTATCATGGGTTCATACGGCCTAGCAGAAGTCTTTTTGCAAGTCCAGTGTTACTTGTTAGTAAAAAGGATGGTTCTTGATGCCTTTACATTGATTATCGTCATCTCAACCAGATTACTATACCAGATAAGTACACAATTTTGAATATTGATGAACTTTTAGATGAATTGCATGGAGCTGTCTAGTTTTCAAAAATTGATTTACGGTCTGTTATGCCATTTGACTTAACTAATGCACCAGCCACCTTCCAGTCCAGTATGAATGATTTATTCAGGCCATTTAAGGAAATTTGTTCTGGTATTTTTTGATGACATCTTAGTTTACAGCCCAACACCTCAACAGCATTTGCGTGCAGTGTTCCTTATCCTTTAGAAGCAGTCTTTTTTTGCTGATGCCAAAACAAAATCTCATTGGGCCAAACTCATTAATTATTTGGGCCATATGGTATCTACTCAAGGGCTGGAAGTGGATTCTGAAAAAATAATTGCAGTGGTGCAATGGTCATCTCCCAGATCTGTGAAAGAGCTCCATGGGTTCTCATAACTCATTGGTTACCACGGGCATTTTGTTAAAAACTATGGTATGATTGCTAGACCCTTGACTGAACTAACAAAGAAAAACTCTTTTTGTTGGTCTGAATAGGCACAAAAAGCCTTTGAAGCATTGAAGTTAGTGATAACCAAGTTAGTGATAACCACCACACCTGTGTTATAACCACCAAACTTTCATCTTCCATTCACCATTCAATGTGACACTTTGATGGCAGGAATTGGTGCTGTCCTAACTCAAGAAGGACATCCAACCTCTTATTTCAGCAAGGGATTCTCTTTTTCCAACAAGTATAAGTCCACATATAATAGAGAGATGATAGCTTTGGTGCTTGCAATTCAAAAAATGGTGACCACAGCTATTTTATGTCCAAACCAACCACTGCAGCCTTAAGCACCTCTTGGAACAGCAAGCACTCACTCATTCCCAGCAAAGAATGATGTTAAGCTCCCTCCTCTTAATTTTACCATCTTACAGAGAGCTGGAAAAGAAAAACACTGCAGCTGACTCTCTCTCTCACTCTCTCAGAGGCCTCCAACATGCTGATTTTTTCCAATTTGTCATTCCTATAGCATAGGACCTTCACCAACTGCCTGCAGCATTGTTGGCAAACCCTAAAACCAAAAATGTGGTGGATACATTATGGAAAAATCCATACTCCACCAGATTATAGCTTGGTGGATGGCAGATTATATTTAGGAGTCGACTTGTGATTCCAAATGAAGCTCACCTATGAGCTAAGTTATTGGAGGAAGCTCATGCCAAGCCCAAGGGTGGCCATGGAGGGTGCCTAAAGACCTTGAAGTGATTAGGAGCAAATGTACATTGGCAAGGTATGAAAACTAATGTTAAACATTTTGTGCAGAAGTGTTTAATTTGTCAACAAAATAAATATGAAACCCTTGCTCCTGCTAGACTTCTCAACCCACTTCCTATTCCAGAGCAAATTTGGGAGGACATATCTCTTGACTTTATTACAAGGCTCCCAAAGCCTAAAGGTCATAATGTTATCTTGGTGATGGTTCACCATCTCAATAAGTACAGTCATTTCATTGCCCTTTCACACCCTTTTTTTGCAAAAAATGTGGTTGGTTTGTTTTGTCAATAGATTGTTCGTTTGCATGGCATCCCTTAGTCAATCATTTCAGATCGTGACTTGCTCTTTTTAAGCCCATTTTGGCAAGAACTTTTAATTGAAGTCAAACTTAATTAAATATGAGCACCGCATATCACCCAAAAACGGATGGGCAAACCGAGGTGGTTAATTGCTGCCTTGAGACATACTTGCATTGCTTCACCCACAAGCAACCAAAACTGTGGAGTCAATATCTTTGTTAGGCAGAATTTTCTTTCAACACTAGTTATGTTTCTGGTAACAACACTCCTTTCAAGCTGGTGTATGGTTGTGACCCTCCCTCTCTTTGTCCCTATGTCAAAGGGGAAACAATGATAGCTGATCTAGATAAACAATCAGTTACACTACAAGTTCTTAAGGAAAAGTTTAAGAAAGCCCAAGACAGCATGAAAATTCATGCTGACCGACACAAAAGAGACCTTCAGTTTGCCTCGAAAGACATTGTTTGGCTCAAGTTACAGCCTTGTCACAAAAATCCTTGGTCAAAAGAGAGTTTGAAAAGCTTTCACCATGATATTTTGGGCCGCACAATACTATGAAGGATTGGTTCAGTTGCTTATGAGCTAGAACTACCTTTGGAGTCCAAAATACATCTCATATTTCATGTTTCCTTTCCCAGGCCTGCACATGGTCAAACAACCTTCAAATCCACCAACTAACCAACACAAAAAAGACCTTCAGTTTGCCTCTAGAGATGTTGTTTGGCTCAGGTTACAACCTTGTCACCAAAAATCCTGGGTCAAAAGAAAGTTTGAAAAACTTTCACCACAATACTTTGGGCCGCACAGTACTACGAAGGATTGGATCAGTTGCTTATGAGCTAGAACTACCTTTGGAGTCCAAAATACATCCCATATTTCATGTTTCCTTTCTCAAGCCTGCACATGATCAAACAACCTTCAACTCCACCAACTGCTCTGCCATTATCAGTTGATTTAGAGTTCATTTTATCACCTTCTAAGGTGCTGCAACATCGTTGGGGAGATAAGCAGACATTGGAATTATTAATTTTGTGGGAGAATCGACCTGTGGAAGACTCAAGCTAGGAAGATTATGACCTCCTTAAGGCACAATTTCCAACATTTCCACTTGAAGACAAGTGGAGTTTTGAAGGGGGGAGTAATGTTCAGGGACTATGGTTGACTTATTCTAGAAAGCCATGTCAGAAAAAGAATTAATTTCCTGTTTATTATATTTCATCATTTATTTCAGTGAATGGTTGAATTAATTTAGGAGCACGTAGAGAGAAAATAGGACCCTTAAGGTGTTATGGATTCTAATGTGCAAGTAGTTATTTATTGTTGGAGATTTTCTAGGCATTTTCTTGATTTATTCAGTTGTAAGTCATCTATATATATATCCTAGCTACTTTCTAAGCGAGATATCTTGAATTAATTAGAATTTATTTCATTCAATTGGAGACTCTCCTCTTGTTGGCTATTGAGAGATAGTATGAGATACTTAATTAGTTATTTCTTAACAAATTTAATTTGGGTACTAACAAGTTAATTCGAGAGTTTGACAATCATAACTTAAAACAGTCTCCTAGAACATGGTTTGAAAGATTCTCAAAGGTTTTTAAGTCAGAAGGCTACAAACAAGAATTATCAAATCATACAACATTTGTTAAGGTTGAGGGAGCTAAGAAGTACATCCTCATTATGCGTGTAGAAGACATAATTCTTATAGAAGATCACATTAAGGAAAGAGCAAGGATAAAGACTATCATTGATAAGGAATTTAAAGTCAAGGATCTCAAGAGCTTGAAATACTTTATCAGGATGGAAGTTGCTAGGTCAAAACGAGGCATATGTGTATCTCAGAGGAAGGATATACTTGATCTTCTCAAGGAAACTAGCATGTTAGGTTGTAAACCTGGGGAAACTCCTATGTTAGGTCTCAAGAAAGAAGAAGTTTGAGAAAAATAGCATAGAGGAGTCAAAAGGAGAAGACAACTCTAATGAAGTTGAAGACGACAAAGAACACCAGAAAAAGAACAAATCATTAATGAAGACAGATATCAGAGACTAGTTGGGAAGCTAATTTCTATCCCATACAAGGCCAAATATTGCTTTGCTATCAATTTAGGGAGCCAATAAAAGTGTGACAAAGGAAAAGACACCTAGAAGCTATATACGGGATTCTGAGATACCATAAAGGTATACCTAGTAAGGGATTGCTACTCAAGTAGCATGATCAGAGGACAATTGAGATCTATACAAATGCAGACTAGGGGAGTACTTATGGAGACAAGAGATATACCTTTGGCTATTGGTCATTTGTATGGGAAAACTTTGACTTGGAAAAGTCAAAAGTAAAAAATTGTATCCAAAAGCAATGCTAAATCAGAATTGAGAACATTAGCTCAAGGAATTACATAAGAACTATGGATAAAAAGGGTCATGGAAGAAATATAAGTCAAAATTGATTCACCAATAAAGTTGTATTGTAATAACAAGGCTACCATAAGCATGGCATTAAATCCTATGCATGAGATATCTAAACATGTTGAAGTGGATAGACATTTTATCAAAGAGAAAGCAAGAAGAGGCATTTTATGTCTAACAAACCTACCTACAAAATTACAAGCCATAGATGTGTTGACCAGGGGACTACCTAAGCCTGCCTTTGAGAGTTGTACAAGCATTTAAACATTATTCATTAGGCTTTATTATTATTGTTCATTAGACTTTATTAGTATTTATCAGGTTTTTCCTCTCTTGATATGTATATATAGGATCAATTTGTATATTAGAAAACAAATAAATGAGAAATACATTTTTCCTCTCTCAAAATTCCACAAAAGGTAACCATCATCTCTTCTCCACTCATCAACCATACAACAAGCCCTCTAGCATCCTCATTGTTGATGGCTCCTGGTAAACTTACCCCTGACATGAATTGTTGTGTCTTGCTATTTCCTGGTTATTTCATAGTCCAAGATCTTATGACAATGAAGACTATTGGTAGAAGTATGAGTCTGGTGATCATTACTTCCTTGATGTTCAAGCACCACAAGCTGTGGCTTATTCCAAAGTTTCAACCCCATTTGATCTTCATTGTCACTTAAGTCACTTGTCTTTGACATCTTTGAAGAAACTTTATCCACAATTTCATCATTCCGTAGATTGTGAATCACGTCAATTTGCCAAACATCATCATCTTCCTCGTGTCTTAAGTCAATAAACGAGCTACGTGCCCTTTTGATTCAGTTCAATCTAATGTTTGGGCTCCGTATCATATAGCTCTCTAAGTCTAGTTTCAAGTATTTTATTACTTTTGTTGATGACACTTAGTTATATTTAATGAAAAATCGTTCCTACTTATTCTCTCTCTTTGGAACTAAGATCAAAACTCAACTTGATGTCTTTGTAAAAACTTTGCGCATTGATAGTGCCAAAGAATATGTGTTGGCCACTTTTTAAAGGTCTATGCTTCAAAACGGTATCCTTCACCAACCCTCATGTATAAATATCCAAGCTCAAAATGGTCTTACTAAGCATAAAAAATAGGCACTTCCTTGAAGTAGCACGAGCTCTTGGGTTTCAAATGAAAGTTCCTAAGTCATTTTGGCTTGTTTTTTGATTAACCAAATGCCTTCCTCTGTTCTTGATGGTAACATCCCTTTTACTACCCGTTTTCCCTCCAAGCCATGATTCCTTGTTGAACCTAAAATCTTTGGCTGCACTTGTTTTGTTCAGAATGCTCAGCCCCACATCCCAAATTACATCCCAAATCTCTTAAATGTGTTTTCCTTGGGCACTCTCATCTTCAAAAGGGCTATCGGTGTTTTTCACTTACACTTGATTATATTTAGTGTCTACAAATGTTATATTTTATTAATCCAATCCATTTTTTTCTTTTCTCCTTATGATCATTTTCCACTTGAGGAGGAGGATGCCCTCCTGACAAATCCTATTGTTCAGACACTAGCACAAGCACATGTTTGCCTACTTATTATTCATCTTCACACCAAACATCCTAGGGAAACTACTGTGGCTAGTTCAACTGCAAACCCTTTTGTATCTGCTTCACCGTTGGATCCTACATTAAGCAACTCGAAGAATGTCCCCAATCATAAGCTTGAGAATGGCCTTAACAGTGCCCTTGATCATGAGCTCGATTCAATTCATGCACTCGATCCTAATCTTGACTTACCAATTGCACTTCGCAAAAGTAAATGTACTTGTACTTATCCCATTTCCTCTTTTGGTTCCTATGACCATTTGTCTCCTACTTCTAGTTCATTTATTGCGACTTAGATATTATTGCCATCCTTAAGACCGTTGATGAAGCCTTGTCTCACCTGGGTTGGCGTTCAGCAATGGAGGAAATGATGATTCTTGACCATAACAGTACTTGGTCCTTCATAGATTTACCTTTGGGCAAGAAAGCCATTGGATGCAAAGCGGTTCTTAATCCCAAAATGAAGCCTGATGGTACACTTGATCGCCTCAAGGCTTGTCTTTTGCTAAAGGCTATGCTCAAACATATGATGTTAACCACCCATAGACCTCAACAATGGCAAAAACTCTTCTCGCTTCGACCTTCCATTTCCATGCCCACTATTTATGGTTGGGATCTCCATCAATTGGATGCCAAGATGCTTTCTTGCATGGTAAACCTACTTGAAGAAGTCTACATGGAGCAACCATTGGCAGAGCTATGTAAAAATATTACAAATATGATATGTAAATTTTGCAACTATGCACCCTCTAAAACTAAATAAAAAATATTTGGGTTCTAAATAGTTTAATGATTTATATATGATATAAAGAGCATATTTACATAGAAGAACATATCAACTTGTTCAATATAATTTTTAAGAAAAAAATGATAATCAATCTATTTATATTACAATAATATAATGTTAGTACTATAGTATAATTACTATTACTATTTTTAAAAAAATATTAATTTTTTATTAAATTGTCCCCCACCCCTTGTTTCTGGATCCTAGTTCCACCATTGGGAGCAACCATATGGTTTTATTGCTTAGGGGGAGTGTGGGAAATTCTATGATTTAAAAAAAAAAAATCTTTATATGGCTCAAAGCAAAGTCCTCAAGCTTGATTTGGCAGGTTTGGTGGTGTTGTGTAGAAGTTGGGATTAAGTGGAAGTAAATGTGATCATACTATGTTCTATCAAAGGACAAATGCTGGCCTAATTCTTCTAGTTGTATATGTTGATGACATTGTAATTATTGGAAGTGATGTTTCAGGCATTTCATCACTCAAGTCTTACCTTCGCACTCACTTACAAGCTGAAGATTTGGGACCATTGACATATTTTCTTGACATATTATCCTGTGTCAAAGAAAGTATGTTCTTAA
>NW_026555381.1:0-94031 GCF_029017545.1 Prosopis cineraria
ATCAAGTGCCACTCAATTTTACAATAAGATGCCGTTAGAAATTACTCACCCATTCATGGAAATCTGGCAATGATTGGATATTTGATATAATTCTGTTTAATGAGAGTTGATCAAAAATAAAGAATTAATTGATTAATTGATTCCTAATTGAATCCAAATAGGAAGTCTTCCCGCATTTATTGTGAAACATTCTATCACATAATTCCCTCTATTTTGAGCCCAAAATATGGTTGAACTAGCCTTTTTTTTTTAGTTTTATTAAAATTTTCATTCAATTCCTATAATGTAATATGTAATTGATTTTCTATAGTTATTTATATATCTTTTTTCTATTATTAAATTTTCTATAGTTTTATTAAAATTTTCATTCAATTCCTTCTGCCTACTCCATTCTTCTTCGTAATCCACACACTTTTGCTCTCCAAGCTAATTCTTCATCGACTTCTTTATTCAAAGACTGTAGCACGCGTTTGATTGGCCATCATTTTTATTTTTCTCATTGGTCGACTTCAATTTTATGGTAAATGTGATTGGTCACAAATCCATTTTACCATCTGTTTAAGCCTCATAACTCATTGTGCATTCACACCTAAAGAAGGCATTGTGTTCACACAGTGTACCTTCGTCCGTGCTTTTTGCTACTCCCTTTGTTATGTTGGCAATCGCCACTTGGTTAATTTTCAATTTTTTTTTAACGGTTCATTGATTACTCTCTCTTGTATAGTATAGTCTGTGTCTTCCAGATGCCTGTCAACTCTCTCACTCCTTTTAAAATTCAAATTTTAAATTTACTCAAATATTTATCCCTGGCAACACCATCTCATCTTCTCTCAATCCTTCAATGCCCAAGTAGCAACCCATGCTCGAGCTTTGTGATTTGCAACTCTATGTTGATGCTAATTCACTAAAACAGTTTTTCTTCTTCCTAAAAGAGGTATTCTCGATTGATCGGAATCTTGTATTCATTCTTTCTCTAAAAACTCCTGCATATGAAGGAAAATGGTAATGGTTTTGCTTCGTTTCTTTTTCAGAAGTTTATATCAATATACTGCGAAGGATTGAAGAAACTAATCGATCAACGAAGGAGATTAATCTCAATCACTATACCCAGTGTGGCTCTCCTCTATTGCTGTGCTTTTCATCTCGTAATGGACGATGAATCTTTCTCCATTGATGATCCGTCCCAGGCCACCATTTGTCCGCTAATAATTTCTAGTCTAATTCTAGCCATGGCCGTTAGCTTGTAGTACCAGTTCTTTCCGCTGCTCAAGTCCAGTTTGCTGCCAGTTTCTCATTCGTGTCCTGCAAGTGCACTTTGAATGCAATCTAATCCAACAATGCTGCTACATTTTACAAATGGTTTACTAAGGTTTGTAGCTTTACCCTGTTTTTGAGTAATTTTTTTTATTTCTATCTCATTTTAATTGTATTTTATATGTTTTATAGTTTACATAAAACAATTAGACCATATTACATTACATCTTTGAAACGTAATGGGTCCATTTATTCATTGTTTTGGGGAAACAAATAAGAACAATCAAAGCAACTGTGACTGCCATTCTTAAGTGTGCAGTGCCCATTTTCATAAATATGAGCCCCACTTTCTGATTTATAAGGTTGTTTCTATACTATTTTCTGATCTCTAATTTGAAGCCTTAAAAGATTCAGTTGTCGGCAATCAATATGCTTCTTTTGGATACAAATCTGTGATGGGTGATTTTAACGTCCTGAATTTTTTGGCTTAGAAGCTCAAGATATGTCAAAATTTAGTAAGCTACCAAGCCCAAGTAATAAGTGACTTAAAAAGAAAGAATGATTCTTAGAGACCAAATGGTAAATTTAAAGTCTTTCTTGGGTAGAAGCGTAATATTTTTACAGGCTTCAATGAAATGTTTGGAACTAAAAAATGAGCAAGTTGAACTCCAAAAATATCCAGGATAGGCTAAAAGAAATAAATAAGGTCCAAGAGAGCAATAAAGATATCTAAGATTAGCCTTGGAGAATAATTAGTAAAGTTGCTGAATTAAATAAAAATGGTGTTACTTGATAACTTTATCCTTATATCCTAAGTCTTCTAGAGAAGAATTACAGTTAGATTCTATGAATCATAGTAGATCCAAAAAGGGTTCAGTGAGATCACAGTTAGATCTCAAGTTTGCGATCAGATCTCATGGTCATAATAGACCTAGTAGAAAGGTACTGAGCCACAGCATATGTGACAATTCTTTAGGAAGATGATAAGTTAAGATGAGTTTAAAATACCAAGACCTCTTAAATTTGCCTAATTATTACAAAGAGAGTATCTTTGTTTTTGTTTTTTCCTTATATAGCTCAATTGCTAACTAGGCTAAGAAAGAAAAGAGAAGAAAAACGAGTAAAAGTAATAGCCTATCCAGAGCCAAATAGTAACTATTAATGTTCAAAGTTAATTATATGTAATTAAATATAATGAGAGTATGAATAAATACCTAGATTCAAAAATAAACAAGAGTGAACGTTAACCCTATAATATCAATTTCTAAGAGTTTTGGTTCTTTAACTGTAATTACAAAAAATTACCTAAAATTCATGAAGAATTAAAGGAAATCAGTTTATAAAAAGGAATAAATATTTGGTTGAATTATGCCAATTTTATTGATTAGGAGTTGCTCAAAAGAATTACTTTACAATTTAAATTGCATTAAGGTAATGCCAATTTTTGCTATGTCTAAAAGTTAATTTTAGCAAGAGCCCATTTTGTGCCCCTTTGGAGGGAGTAGTGACGTGCAGTTGGATCTGAAATGGAAGAAGAAGGCAGGCATTTACATGGTTCAAAACTGATCAAAATATTGGTTACAATAAAAAAGGTAAATTAAATATTTTGGAATCCAAACATTATCAAAATTGGTTCATTCTTCCATTCAAAAACCACCACACCCATTTCTTCTTCCTCATTGCATCATTTCGGTCAGACTAAGGAGAGAGAAGAGAGAGAAATTGCAAGCTTCTTCCATGGATTCACACGAGAGGTTTAGAAAGAGAGAAGAAAAATCACCAAAATCAACATTAAAACTACATTTCTACCTCAAAGTCTCTCACAAAGATTGTTCCTCTCATTAAGAGGAACATTTTCTATGGTTTTAGTTTTTCAAGAGGATGAGTTTGGAGATGGCATAGATGGAGGAAGTAGTGAAGAAGCAAGAATAAGTTAGTGCATTGAGAAGAGATATAGAAGAGCTTCTTTTTGAATTATTTTTCATAATTTTTGTTTGAGTTTTTATGATTATGAGATGCTGCCCTATTTTTCCATAGGTAATAAGGGTCAATATTTGATGATCAAATGATAGGAAAGGGCTTGGAAATGGTCATAGAGATGTTACTTATTGATTATTAATGAATGGTAGCTTGATTTCAAGTTTGATGTAATTTTTGGATGGCCAATTTTCAAGGAGAAATGCTGCCCAATTTTTCAAAGAATTAATCAATGATTAGTTAAGCATTTAAGTTTATGAAATATGATTTAGAACCTAGCCTTGAGACACATACATATGAAGTATGAAAGTAGCTTAGAAGAAACTATAATTTAGGGTCTCAAAGACCCATAGTTACTGTCAAGGATGTTTCAAAGGGAAGGAGTTAGAATTGGTCCAATTTGAGTTTAAAAATGAGTTCCTTATGAAAAATTGAGTGGGAAAATATTGGTACAAGAATTTTATGTCAAATGAAGAATAAAGTGAAAAATTAAGATAATGAAAGTAAGAATTGAAAAAAAGGAGTAAGTTGTCATTTATTGACAATGTGATTATTAGCTCTAACAATTGTCATAAATATTCTATGAAAAATATTTAGGGTCAATGAGTGTCATGGAAAAGGAATTGGAGGTTTGGTCATGGGGGATCAAATGAAAGTAAGGAAAACAAAGAAAAATAATAAAGCCAAAAGGTAGTAAACTTACCCTTCATTACATGCTTGGTATTTATGCTTGTATGATGATATGTATGATTAGTTTCTTTGATTCTATGAATCATGAATGGATGTTTGAAACTCTATTTTTAAGTGCTCCATGGTCCAATGTATGATGGATGAGCATGTAACATGTCAATAGGTTAGTTATGAAGTCATGTAATGCAAATATATGTTATATATGAAACTTTTCCTTGTATGGTTGAATGGTATTGTTTATTACTAAGGTTCTCTCGAATCTCACCCCCATTGACTAACCATATTAGGTTATAAGCTTCTAAAGGAAGAGCTAGAGCAAGAAGTAAAGGTAAGTAGATTAGGAAAAATAATTTTTCCTATGGCATTACTTTGATAGAAATGAGAAATGTATAAATAAGCCCATAAGCTATGTAAATTTATGATGAGGCTTTGGTACATATAAGAGATATATGTCGATGTATGATGGCCGATTTAGAGCCCTAAACTAGCCTTGAAATCATGATTTTAATATGTATGATTGGGATTTTCTAGCTTAGGCTCTTTTCAAAGGAGACTTATTGTTTTATTATTTAACATATAGCAACCCCTATCCAATGCTCATAATAATTTTTTATGATAAAACTAGACAAAGAGAGATTTCTAAAAAGTCCTAAACCAGATCATTTGGACATGTACAACTTGAGTTATGAAGTTTTCAAATTATGGCCCAGATTCTATCAACAAAGCGGACTTGGAAAAATGAATAAACTATGCCATTTGGAACCAAAAGAGTTTAAAACATATTTTTATCACTTAAATGACTTTAATATCTTTCAACAGAATTTTAGAGCATCCTCATATGAATTTTCTAGATTTAGTTATGAATTTTCAAAGTTCAACAAAAATTCTAGACTTACTAAATAAGCAGTAACCCAATGAATAATTTGTGAATTTTAATTTATGGATCTAATTTTCTATTTTATCTAAACCATATTGCTCCCAATGGCATAAGAAAAGTTTTAAAACTTATGATTTGATAGTGATAGTGCTTGCTATCCTTGTTTGAGACCATACAATCAATATAAGCTTCAATTTTGGACTACAAACTATGTTTTTTGCGTTATGACAATTCTTACAAGGGATGCAAATGCTTAAGTCCTACTGGTAAAATCTATATGTCAAGATATGTGGAATTTAATGAGTTTGATTTTCCTTTTGCACTAGGATTCATAAACAAGAAGAGTGTGCCTATTGAAGAAATTCATCCCATAATTTTCTTCATGCCGGCTCATAATTCTTTGCACCAAAAGTGTCCTAATGAAGATATGCTTCCAGCTGATGTCTCCAAGATGTCATCAACTCTTTCACTCATTGTACCTAATAGATGTGGACTGGTTAGTTTGCCCTAATGATAGGCGATCTATTGGTGGTTATTTTGTGTATTTTGGCAACAATCTTGTTTCATAGTCAATGAAGTAGCAGAATGTGGTCTCTTATCAAGTGTCGAGTCTGGATATCGTGCTTTGGCTATTTTAGCTATTGAACCTTAGATTCAATCTTTCATCAAAGAAATTGGTCTTCATTTGAAAGAACTTCAATTCACTTGGTGTGACAATCTCAACACAGTGACTCTTGGCTCTAATCTTGTGTTCCATGCTCAGTCAAAGTGCATAGAACTTGATGTTCACTATTTGAAAGATCATGCAATGACCTTAAACTTAAATATTTTTTTTTTCAAAAAAAAAATCCTCCTAATTAATATTTTATTTAAATTATTTATAACAAGTGGACAGTGGTATTTTACTGTAATTTATGATAGTACCTTACTTAAAGGTCTAGAGTTTGAATTTATTGAGCAGAAGTTTAATTTCATTTAGTTTTAAATTAAAGAAAAATTGTAGGCTCTTTCTTGTAATTTTTCCTTGTGTCATTTCTTGTAGTTTTCCTAATTTCCTTTTTGTTCAAAATTTATAATCTTCTTATGTGAAAAGCAGAGCATCATTCAGCATCCATTTCTTTCCCTTCTCTTCACTGACATCATGCTTCCTCCTTTTTCCTTCTCTTCTTTTCGTTAATCATCATTAAGCTTCCTTCTCATCCAGTCAGCTCGACATCAACAAGTGCACCATCTCTGTCCACCGCATCTCCTCCTCAGTTTGTTCTTTTGCTATGGTGGTTGCTGTAGTATTTTCTTTGCTAAGCAACATTGCCTTGTTCCTGGATGGTTTTGGGTCGCCGCCGTTCTAGTGGCTATGGGTTGTGCCACTCTTTCATCCTCCTTGTTGGTTTTGTTCAGGGGATTTGGAGAAAGAAAATCTCAATTGAGGTTGTAAAGGAGGATTGGAGTTTTAAAGGGTGAATTTTGCACTTGAGAATATTGCAAGTAAGTGAATAGCATCCTGACTTATTTATGAATAAATTTTTTTAAATTTTTTTTCATAGATCATTTAATAAGAATTATATTATG
Organism: Prosopis cineraria; assembly: GCF_029017545.1. Taxonomy (NCBI): domain Eukaryota; kingdom Viridiplantae; phylum Streptophyta; class Magnoliopsida; order Fabales; family Fabaceae; genus Prosopis; species Prosopis cineraria. The sequence continues at coordinate 6,368 of NW_026555381.1, forward strand.
TATTTAATATTTTGTTAGTTAAATTATTTTTATCTTGAAAAATTGTAATGAGATGTTGAAGGATATTTAAATTATGATGTACATGTGTTTTTCCTCATGAAGGATACTTTTAAGATTGATTAAATTATTTTTATTAGCATGGGTAATACTGGTTTTCTCAATAAATGAAAGGATGGGCATCAATTATAAAATTTTATTCTGGCAAATTTTTCATGTTCAAAATTTTTCATGCGAGTTTGATTTTGAGAATAGAAACCGTAATGATCCAAAATTTTAAATTAGATAAATTTTCTTACAATTGATATTGAATTTATTTATTCTAATTTTACAACAAATGAAGAGTAATGACATAATGAAATTTATAGTGGATATATAAAAGTTTAGAGTTTGAATCTTACTTAAACTAAATGTTAATTTTACTTTTTTTAAATAGGAAATTGCTAAAGTACCTTTACTTCTTATTATAAAAATATTATAATTACAATAAAAAAAATCTGACAGGGTCTTGTTCTGTAATTTTTTCCCAACAAACTTTGGTCATGTTCTGTAATTTTTCCCAATAAGTTTTATATTTCATTCCTCCTTCCTTCTTTGTCGGTTAAAATCCTCAGAACAGAGTGAGTGTTTTCGCGATCGTTCTCTGTTTTCTTCTCCTGCCGTTGCACCAGTTTCAGTTTTTCCAATAGCATATTGTCTCCTTATCGTGCGGAAGGTCATCCACTCTCTGGTGCTGTAGCTGAATCTCTGCTCTGTTCTTCACTGTTGCGCGGGTGAAAGAGGTGCGTGCGTGTTCAGCTTCCTCTTTTCTTCCTCCTCAGCTGTTGAAGGTTCTGTTTGTGTGCGTATGGTAGTTCAATTTTGCTGGTTACTAGCTAAAATTCTGGTCTTTTCTTCTTGTTCGTGTGAAAGAGACCGAAGCCCTTCTCCTTTCTTTCTTCGAGGCAGAACATGTGCTGATTCCTAGCCAGTTGTTGCCACTGAGTTTTGTTTGAGTTGCTGGTTTTCTTTTCCTTCCTCTTCAATATTTTTCGGCAGTACCGAATGATTCTTTCCTCTCCTCTGGCTGGTTGATGATATTCTTACTCTTCTTTGTCGCTGTCGTGAAATTCCAAAAAGAATTGAGGTGTATGACTCGGTTAATGTCGGATATTATTTTGCTGTGATGTTGAATTGAATTTGGTCATGAAATTAAAAGTTTGAAAGTTGTTGGAATTACTTAGTTGCTCATCTTATAAATTTTTCAACGATGAATACCTTAAAGGTAATTTGTAAAAGTGCTTGAAAGAAAAAGTTGGTGGGAGTAAGATTGTTTAATTTTCATATTGGTTGTCTAGAGATATCTTATACACTATGTGAGGAAATATATGTCCTAATAAAAATTGTAAAGTTGATCTCTACCTATTGGAATTGTATAGCACTTAAAAGGAAAATATGGACTAAATGATAATTTTGTTAAGTTTGGAACTAGAGTTGTATTAATGGTGATGGTTGAATGTTGTATAGTGTTGTTGATTAGCTGATAGAAGTCGTTGAAGGGTTTAGTGAAAGCTTAAGGAACTAATGAGAAATTTAAAGGATTATTAAATATTGTAGATGTTAATTTTACTTATTTATTATGAGAAGGGAAAGTTATAATGATATGAGGATTGTTGGATTGTTATGTGTTAGATTAATCTGGAGCACCATTGGCGTAAACAAGAAATTTAGGGAGTCTGATTATAAGATTTTTGAAAACTCAAGTGAGTGGATAGCGTTTCAAATCAATTTCTAGTAAAGTGTTTATAAATTTTTTTATTTAAATTTTACTATTATTCCTTTATAAATTGTACAAATGCCCTTGTTAATCTTATTTTTCTAATAATTATCTTATTAACAAAACTGTTTTGATTTCACTAATGATTTATACTATTGATAAGTGATGGTTGCAACAGACATATGATAAATTATATCAGTTTTCAAAAGCAGTTTAATTATTTTAATTCTATATTGATATAAGTTTTTTAAATTTTTATTTTATTTTTATTTTTAATGCAATGACTCTTACGTGGAGAAAATGATAAATTTGGACAATGAAAAATGATAGTTAGATAGTGTTTGAAAGAAAATTTTGAAATTGTTTTCTTGTCCCACATATGCTTGATTTCACTGAGGAGGACTGAGTTCAGAATGTTAGATGTTAACATCAGTCCCGTTAGCCCTTGGCACGTCATTGTAGTAGGTGCTAATCCCGTGTGAAGGCCAACACATGGATCAGAGGGATGATAATTCATGAGCGTTGTACTCACACTTGTTTTCGTGGGCCTCATGCCTACGCTTGATTCGTGGCTCCTACCGAGCTTGTTTTGTGGCTTCCAGTCGCACTTGATTGGTTATTTACCCTCGTGGACTTTGTGTCTATGCTTGATTGGTTAGTTACCCTCGTGGATTATGTGTTCATGCTTGTATTTCATTATGTCAAAGCCTTCCTAGATTTAAATTAAAATTTATCATTTTTTCTTTCTTTTCTTACTTCTCTAAAGGCATTCCACCTATTCATACTATCACTTGAAATTTTTAAAATCCATGAGTAATGCAAATGTTGATAAATTTTTAATTTTCTATTGGCATTGTTAAATTTTACGATTATGTTATTGAGAAAACTCATTATTTAGTGTCACTTAAGTATATCTCTAATTGTTTCTTTGATTTGTCTTTAAATTAAGTTTATTAGTTGCTATCTTCATAATTTTTTTATTTATTTATGATTTAAATTGGGATACTACTCACCAGAATTTTTTTTTGTCTCAGATATTGTAGCTTGCAATAGCCTAGAAATTTTGGTTTAAAACAATAAATAATAATAACTAGTAAAATAAAAATAAAATTCATGGTGTGTCATGTTGAGGGTATTTTTATTAAATATGGAGCAAAATTTACAAGAAGATATAAGGGCTTTGTGGAGATAGTGTTAGCAACCTATCTATCAGGCCTTGGGTTCAAAATTTTTCCCTATAATGTAGGGGCAGTTTTTTAAAAAAACATGTTGGAAATTACCGTCCTACCCTTACTCCTCCCATCAGTCTATATATTTCTTTCTCTCTCTTCCTTTCTTATTTTCCTGGAGCTGGCACGCATCAAAGTCAGTGGAAAATAGAGAGCTAGAAATTTTGAATCCTTGCTCTAGCCATCCCTGTCTTTTAGCCCTAATCACTGTTGCTCATCTTGTCACTGGTAGCCGCGAGAACGTCGGAAACCTCACTATGGGTAACATGCTGATTACTTCATCCAGTTCTTCCCTATTTTGAATCATTCTCCCTTCTCTGTCACCAGTGTAAATGTGTAAGTGTTCCAACCTTTTCCTTTAGCTTCTTCTCTCTTTGTTCGCTGCAGGTGACTGGAGGAAAACGAAAATCTTCCTTCTTTGATAGGGTTGTGGCATGCTTGCATTGAGCTTCTCTCTCCCCTATTTTTCACTATGAATTTCTCTTTCTTCTCCTCTTGTTTGAGCTACTATGGCTTAAGATATCAGGTTCTCCCTTCTTTTCCATTTTTTGTGTTGTTTCTCCTCGCATTATTGGACTGTCTGAATGTGGAGATTTTGAATGCTCTCTCTCTCGTATGATTTGGGTGTATGGGTATTAAGATATTGAGTTTGAAATTCTTTTTCCTTTTTGTTGCTACTGTGCGTGCTGAATAAGGAAAGGAGAAGCTTCATGGAAAAAGAAATAGTATTAAGAGCAAGATAATGGTAGTATAAATTTAAATTTTATTTGAGTTTAAATTAATTCTTAGTTGGATATGGGTTTTATAATATATACATATATCATAAATCTATATGTTGATGCTGAGGATTATTGGGCAAGTGATTAGAGGTCAAGAGACTCCATTGAGTAGTTAGGAAATGATGCATATAAGGTGTTTGATAAAAGGCTCGTTTGACCCAATAGGTAACTACCAAGGACTAAAATAATAGACAAATACTAGGGTATAGTGGAAATGAACTAAGGAAACTTTGAATTATTTACATTTCTTTTCATTAAATAAATGTTAAAAAGGGAAATTATTTGATTTGAACAAAGGCCATTGAAATTCTTTATAATTTTTATATATAAGATTTGGAGAAAGAGAAATTTGAAAGGAACTTTAAGAAGTAAAATTAAAGATTTAGGATAGATATTTGATTGAAATTTCAAGGATCATATTTATCTATTCTTACAGTAACCTTGGGATGTATATATACATATACATATAAATACATACATACATACATATATATATATATATATATAAAGTATTTGATGAAAGGTTGAAAAAGAGGAGGTTAAAGCGAGTGGGACAAGTTAAAGTAAAAGTTATCTATTTTCTACAAGAAGACTTGAAAACTTTGAGTATTGTTTATATATATATTCTAGGTGTTTGTGGATTAAACTCAACATGTAATTTTGTTGTGAATGGTGACAGTTTGGAGATTTTCTTTTCTATTTCTCTAAATTATCTTGAAGATTTTGGACTTACATAGTGTATAAAAGGAATAACAATAATATAACTTGAGCATTAGGGAATTAAGAAGCGGACAATGTTACAAAAGCAAGTGACTATGAGTAACTTACATATTCAAGAATATCTCAAATAAGTGAATAACGTTTCAATCAAATATTATTGTCAACAATTCACAGTTATTAACATATGTCTCTCTAGCACTAATTATTTTTAATTAAATTTATTTAGCTCTTGAAGTTGTCATGATATGTACTTATAAGTTTGACGAAAATGCCTTTATAAATTCTAGTACTCTTTTATTTAATAAAGACAATTGTGGAAATTGATGAAGAAGTTTATGATACAATAGTTGTGAATTTTCATATTTAAAAGGATTGATGTTTTAAACAGTTCATATAAGGTTGATATTGAGAAAAAGAAATTTTATTTTAAAAGTGATGATTTTCTCGCATGTTTAAAAATAGATTTAAAGGGAATTTTAAACAAAATACTAGCTGTTAATGGCAGTTCCGTTAGCCATTGGCATGCCATGGTCAATGACTAGCTAGTTTAATTTTTGTGAACTATGTTCTCACATTTATTATTCGTGGGTCTCAAACTCATATTTGTTTCGTGGCTTCGAGTCACATTTGGTTAGCCTTACCCTTATGAACTGTATGTCCATCCTTGTTTCGTAGCTTTTACTGCGTTTAGTTACTTATCCTCGTGGACTGTGTGTCTATGTTTGTCTCCGTGGCATAAGTCGTATTTGGTTATTTACCCTCGTAGACTGTGTGTCTATGTTTTGTGAATTGTTCTGATAAATCCCTAAGAAATAAAAATTTTTAATTATTTGATGATTTTATATTCTAATGAATTTTAAATGGTAAATGTTATTTATTTGTTTAATCTACTTGTCAAGATTATATGTTAAAGTTATTTTCACATAAAGATCTAAAGGTTCCCGTTATTGAAGTCATATAGAAAATTTTATTCCAAGTTTACAAATTATATTGTATTGAATCGTTTTCTTTTTAATTTCCATAATTGATACAAATTATTCATTTTTATGCTTTCAAATATTATGGAGGGATGTTATTTACTAAAAAGTATTTTGTTTGGTCTCATATAGCATAATTAACGTGATATCTCCTGCTGATCTTTGATGGGGTTCATTATTGAATTGACTAGCAGATCAGTTATGAGAATATCTTCCTTTTTATGTAAGTTCTATAATTTATGTAGTATGTTTTGGAAATATTATTTAGAATGCTCCACATTAACTATAGTTAAGGTCCTAATTTTTTTTGTTATATTATCTATTTGTTGCTGAGTAGAGCTTTGTATTGCTAAATATATATTGTAAAAGTTCTGTTGTAGAGATTTGGGAGATTCTACTTTCAGGAGAGATGCTGCCGAAATTTTTATAAAAAAATAAATAAATTTTTTTGTATGAAAAGTAAAATTAGATACATATAATTATGTTGATAGTGTGCTAGATGTACTAATAAAAAAAACTTTTCATAAATGAGGTTTTAGAGATATATGTTTGTGCATATATCCTGTGCCAGTCACACTAAATTTTAGGGCGTGACATAGCTAACCCTACACCTCCGATTAAACATTGAGGGTCTCTATTGCTTTTTGGAATGATAGAAGCACAGGTTAGTTACTTTGGATATAAATATAATTTGTATTAGGAAAATTTTAGTTTAGTGTTTCATGTATACCATAGTTAGGTCTTAATTTTATTTTGCTAACGTCATCTACTGGTGCGGAGCTAGTCTCATTTACTAGATTAATTGGCTGGTTTTGCTATTGTAGGAATTTTGGAAAGTTCAAATTACAGGAGAGACTCTATCAAAATTTCTACAAAATATTTAAGACTTTATGAACTTTATAAACATATATAAAATCTATATATAGATAATTTAGCTTAATTTCTGGCTAATTAAGGCTTATGGAATGTAAAGCTATTTCATATTCCATGCCAATCATACCCTTAGTATTAGGGTGTGACAGAAATTGTATTTTAATAGTGATGACTTTCTTGCATGTTTGAAAATAAATTTCGAGGGGATTTTATACAAAACACTATTTGTTAACGGTGGTTCCGTTAACCCTTACCAACAACTAGCTAGTTTGATTTTCGTAAGCTTTGTCTCATGTTTGTTATTCATGGCCCTCATATTTGTGTTTGTTCCATGACTTTAAGCCGCGTTTGGTTAATATTACCCTCATGAATTATGTGTCCATGTTTGTGAATTGTTCTGATAAATTCCTAGAAATATGACTTTTTAATCAATTGATGATTTCACACTTTAATAATTTTTAATTAGCAACTGTTATTATTTTTATTTATGTATTTATTTAATTATTTTGATTTGTTAAGGTCAAATGTTAAAGCTTCTTTGTCATTATAAATCTAAAATTTCTTGACATTGAAATTATATAGAACTTTTATTCTGAGCCTACAAATTCATTTACATTGAATTACTTTCTCTTTAATTTATGTAACAATTATCTTTTATTCACTTTAATGTTGGAAAAAAATGTTATGGTTGGGACGTTATTCATTAAAAAATATTTTTTGTCTTAGATAGCTTGTACCTTTGTTAGATCATTTAAGGAATTTTGCTATTGAATTGAAGTTGAGACCTCATTTTAGTTGATCTCTATTTTTTATGTAAAATTTTAATTTATATATTGTACTTTTATAAATAATTTTATAGATACTCCACATAGGTTATGGTTAGGGTCTTTATTTTGTAATATTTCATTTGCTAGTTGGAAGAAGCTAAGCTCCTAGATGATATAATATTTCTTTAAACATTTGTATTGTAAAAAAAAAAATTCAGGGAAATCCTATTCTCAAGGGAAAATCTTGTCAAAATTTTCACAAAAATATTAAAACTTTATTTTGATGAAAAGTATTTCTAAAATGGAACATTTCTTGAATTAGGCTTAAGGAATGTATGTTTATGTGCATATCCCATGCTGGTCACTCCCATATTGTGGGGTGTGACAGATTAAGTCCTTTCTTGTCAACTATCTGTTCAATATATTCCCTCTTTAGGTTGCCGATTTATTCATTAAAGCACTAAGTCATTCTAAGTTTTTGGCCTTTAGAGACAAACTCGGATTGATCAGCAAGCCCAATCCTAGTTTAAGGGGGAATGTAAAGACAAAGCCTCTGTGCAACAACAGTCATAAGCCCAGTAACAAGACTGAGCAACAAGTAGCCCAATCAGTTAAAGGAGTCCAAAATACTGAAACCTAGTCTTATATGTTTTTTTATGTATTTCAAGTATTCGTTAATCTTTTGTAGGCAACTCACTACTCATTCTAGGGTTACATGCCCTACCTTTATAAGGAAATCAATATGCTCTGGGCTAGTGTGCCATTACTCAATATCATCCTCTTTTGTTCATTTCTTAACTTGCATAAATACTCTCATTAACCACAATATTTATTCCATGTAATCTTAAGGTTGATAGAATGAAATCTCATAATTAAAATCCAAACTTGTGTTCATTGATTAACTAACATTTCAAATTTGATAAAGGTAATTTCATATAATAAAGTAATTTTAATCAACAATATATCCAATAATCATATTATTGCTATTAAAATGATTTGCCAAAAAAAAACATAATATTTTAGTAAAGGAAATTTTGATTGGTATATCAATTGGCTTTATCAAATAAAGGACTACTAGAATTTGTAAAAGCATTTTTGTCAATCTAAAGAGTATAAGTCATGATTTCAAGAAATAAAACAATTTAATTAGTAAGAGTAGCTTCTGCAAAAGAAATATATAAATATCCATAAATTGTTAAAAATAATATTTTGACAAAGAAAATTTTTTAATGTATAAATTGATTAGGATGCTATCCATTTACCTATAGCATTCTCAATTTTCAAAGATTTTCTCCCTTAACTCCAATAAAAATCATTTTCTTCCACACCCCCTATAAGAATATGAAATAATGAAAATTTAATTAAATTCCTATAAATTATAAAGATTTCTTTCCACTTCTAACTTACCTCCATTTAAAATTCAAAAACCAAAATTTATATCTTAAAGTTTGTTTAATTATCATCACTTATATCATTAATTTCCTCCATATTGCTTTAGCCATACCAATTTATTTACTTGAGATATAATTCTTTCATAAGCTTTGCATCAAACACCTTAGATACATTATATCCAACCATTAAAATAAAACTTTCTAATATTCAATTTCATGTCCAGTAATTTATCAATAACCATATGATTCTCAAATTTCAAATAGTTTACAAATAGCTTCACAAGCAAAATCTACACAATACTAGGCTCAATTCACAAAATAATAACATCCAAGTCAATTATGTCTCCCAAGAAATTTAATGAATTTCTGTAAATACAAGATTAAGCAATTCCTTCTAATAAACATTTCATCAAGCACCTTATAGGGACTAACCTTTAAATCATAAGTGTAAGCTCTTCCATCTAAATCTCATTCTAACCATCCTCTTCAACATCAACCAATTCAAAGGAAAAATCAATTTGACTCAAAAGTTTAGACCCATATATCATCATCATGCTTTCAATACAAAAAAATTCAGCTCAACTCAATTTCTCCCTGCATACACAGCCAAGGACAGCAGCAACAAGAGCAGGAAAAATTACAACTTCAACTAATAATTCTCACACGCTCACATGCATATGATTATCAAAAGAAGAGCTCAAAGTTTTTCTTTACCCTAAGCAACCAACATGAAGCAGGGAGAAAAATTGGAACCTCCCCCAAACCGAATAATATCACTGAACAGGGAAGGGAAAAAATTTGGTCACCATGTATGAGAAAAGGAAGGAGAATAAAATCAACCCATCAGACCAAGAAGTAGAAGGAATCACGAGCTAAACCTCCAAATTCCATCCATGCGACCCCCCATGCACCACAACCGACACAACGCGGACGAAGGAAACAGAACAGCAACCAAGATAGGCGACTCTGCAACTGCGCCGAGAACTCTGCGCTCACCGACGACAAGTCTCTACTTACTCTGGTGACCATTGAAAACGGGAGGGAAGAGATGAAGGTGCAGAGGAAAATTGGAGGAATGCTGAAATTAGAGCTTCTCTCTCTCCACCAGATTTGGAAACATCAAATTGGAAGAGGAAATACTTTAAGATTTGAAGAAGGGCATAACAGTAATTTTGAGAGAAGCTGAAGCTAAAATAAAAATTCTCTCCTTTTGGTCCACTTAAGGTTCGAACTTGGGACTTCTTAAGTAATTGACAACTACGCATCCACCAGGCCGCCACCTCTTCTTACCAAATTAGTTCTAAAATTAATAAAAATACACATAGTACACAATATTATATATTTTAAATTTTAATTAAATTTCTCAGGTTATTACAATTCCATTCTTGGTTAACCCCCAAGCTCACAAAACTTTATTGTTAATGTGCTTTGATTATGTTCAACTAATTGTTGCTTGCCTATTTTGGCCAATTAGTAAAAAGCCAAATTTAAATGGTCTGTGTTATGTGGTTTATCTTTCTCTTATGTGTAGCTCTATCGTCATTGCTAAACTTTTTATTATTTTCCTTGTTAGTATGTGTTGTCATGTTTTGTACGTCATTAAGATACTAATTTAAAAAAATTATAAATAGAACCTAATTAAGAGACTTATTTACAAGTATCATGAATTTGTGGAAATTATCTCAAGTTTCATGGGATTTTATTATAATTATCATGTAAAATAATGTAAATTACCCTAGACTCCCACTCCTTTAAGAGAAAACATCTATTTCTAATACTATTTTTATTCACGATCAACAATAAAATTTTCATTCTACGGTATCCGTCATGATAATTTATAAACCAGAGTGTGGCTATGTCACGCTCACTACTTAGTAGACAGTACTCAGCACTTTTCAAAAAATGTTTTAGGGAGAAAAATAATATTTAACCCTTTAAAAAATTGTGTAAGTACATTTAAAAATTAGCATTTTATTTTTTAAAATTTTGTTATTTATATATAAATCCTTTTAAGTTGATGTCTCACAATGTCAATAATGATCCGTGAAAAATACATTTTTATCAAATTAATTAGGATTAGTATTTATGATTATTTTATATATATATGCATCATGGGAAGGAAACAAAGCACCACAAGAGAAGTAGTACTACTAGCTTGATCGACAAATATGAGCGTCTGTGTTTCTGATGATAAGAACTTGGACATCCTTGGCACTCCTAAATATACCCTGTTTCACCAAACAGAGTATATTTTGACATCATGGTGTAAAAATCCTAAGGTGGAAGAGCCTATCAAAAGGGCATATTAAAAAAACAAAAATACTATTTGCACATATAATTGACCCAAAGATGCCGTATTATAATATGTGTACTATGATGTACAAATATGATACGTGATTGGAACAGTTTCAGATAACTATTGAATATGTCCAAAAACTCAGATAACAAACAACGCAAAGATAATAACTCCTTTGCTTGCTTGCTTACTCTTATTATGAGTCTTTAGTAGCATCTTGGCCAAAAACAAAAATTATTCGACACTATATATAAGGACTTTGTTTTTTTTAAATTGAATTCTTAGAGTGCTAAGGTCTTCCATTTGGATGTATGGGAATTTGAATTTGAAAGAAATCTCCATGTGGATACAAAAAAGTATATAAATTTGGATTTGATCTAGATCTAAATTCATATTTTATTAAAACTTCTTTGTAATTTATATAGTTATTTGAAATATAATTTCAATTATTCCAACTTTCTCATTTTCTTTATGTTTTTATTATTAGTTCCTCCATTACTTTCATATCTTCTTCATTTTTAATTCTCATCTCTTACTGATTAAAAGTATAAAAGTAAACTTGTCACTCTCAATCTTCTATTTTTACTTAAAATATTAGCTCATCTCTCTTATTTCTTCAAAATTTTTTACACTATCCAAACAAATAATTTAAAATTCATGGATTTTAAATGTGAGATTTTAAATCTAAAATTCAAATTCAAATCCATCAATCCAAATGCGACCTAATGGAATCATTAATAAACACTAGAAAAAACATTGTCAACCCCCACATTGTTTTACACAAACGTCAAATATTAGTCACAGAATTCTCATGAACCACCTAAATCAAGTAAAACGATACTTTATATATGTTCATAGCTAGAATCATGTCTGCCATATGTTTACAGGCCTCAAGATAATTACTTGCTCTTCTCTATCCTCTTTATCCTTTTCTTCAAATATGATAAAAATTATGCTTAAGTTGAGAGGTCACATTGAGATGATGTTACAACTCAACAAAGCCCAGTTCACTTAGTAGCATAACCATATCCTTCAATTTCTCCAGCTTTATTGGCATCCTAATAGGTCAATACGTACACAACAACAATGCATAAATTCTCCCATCTTGTTTCTCAATGTAGGAATAATATTCAACATATGAGAAGACACATATAAATATTAAAAATGTGATGTCATTATTTTTAATTAAACTTAAATAAAGTGATCTATGTGAAAAAGTTTAAGGCTTTAATTAGGAGTATAATTGTCAGGGAATTAATGTACAGAGACTGGAGTGATATTTACCATTTGAAAAGGAGCTAAATCATAAATATCACAAACTTAAGTCTATAACTAGGGGTCAAGGTCGCCAGGTTGGCGATTGAGTCGGAATGCTCTTCATTCCTCTTGTTGAAAACATTTGGAAGGTCTCTCTGGTAACTAGCTGGAAAAACACACCTATTTATTAAACCAAATACCAAATTAACACAATGGATTTACACTGCAAAAAAAAAAAAGGCAAGTTAGCAATAGAGTTTAGCGATGGAAATTTATTCTATCACTAATCTGTCACAAATCCATCGCTAATTTTCTGACAAAATTTAGTGACGGAACATTCCGTTGTTAAAAATTTAGTTTCCTCACTAAAATTAGTCGCTATTCCATTACTAAACCATCACAAATAATTTTACTCACGGCATTTAGTGATGGAATGTTCCGTCACTAAAAATTCTATCACTATTGCATCACTAAACTGTTAGAAATAATTTAGTGATAAAATTTTTGATGAAAATGCCCGTTGCTAATTTTCAGAATACATTATTCTCCTTTGTGACAGCATTTGCAATGAAAAATTCCATCGCAAACCTTTCCATAATAATCCCATTGCTAATCCCATCTCTAACTGTTTTAAATTTTATTATATGATTTATAATATATATTTATATATAATATATTTAATAATTTATTATTCTGCTATAAATAAATAATTATAATTTATTATTTTAAATTATTTAGATATTAATAATAATTATAATAATTTTAAATTATATATTTAATTATTTTTTATAACATAGTAACATACCTAATTATTATTTAAAAATAAAAATATTTTAAAAAATAATTTAAAAATATTATATATTATATATTATAAAAATTATAATAAAATATATAGTGATAATAAATTATTTTTTCATTTTAATATTAAATTTTTATCAAATATAATTTTTTAAAATCATAATATAATATAAAATAAGTATTACATAAAAAATTAATTTATTTTATTAATAAATAAAAATAATGTTAAATAAAAAATATATTTAAATTATATATTTTTTGATATGCGTGTGTAGGCGTTAAATATCATATATTTAATTTATCAATTAAAGACTAAAGATCTCCTTCAGCTCAATTGGCAATAAGTTTGGATACAAAGGCTCATGAAAGTGTGAGGTTGTGGGTTTGAACTTCGACAAGACACATTTAAAGTTATTTGAAATTAATATATAACATGGTAGGTACATGGTGATATGGCAGGGAGGGGTGATGAGGTGACATTAGCCCCACTAGGTGATATGGCAGTGGTGATTTTTTATAGAATTTTTAATTGTGATAGATTTAGCGACAGAATGCATTCCGTCATAGAATTGGAATAGCATATCCTTGTTTAGCGAAGGAAATTTTCCATTGCTAATTAGCTACCGAATTACAATTTCATCACTAATTCTATTACTAATGAATTAGTGATGGTGTTTTACTGATGGACTTATTTCGTCACTAACCCATTTAGCAACGGAATTTATATTGATTAGTGATGGAATTTTTTGTCTCTAATCTACTGTTTTTTTTTTGTAGTGTTAGGTACACTTCTGCATTCAATTTCTTCTATTCTTCTTAATTAATATGGGATTATGTTCAAGTTTATGGATTTGGTTGTAATTATTTTTATTGTTTAAGTACGAACTTAATTGATCAAGAACAACCATTCCAATAAAAAGACCATCCCATTGAGTCTCGAATCCATTCTTCATGGCCTCCTCATAGCATCCTTATCTCCATGTCTTTCCCAAAATAAGCTGTCAACTTCATCGATAAAAATATCAGTTAGATAAACCTTTAAAGCAATAGAAATAGGGCTTGATAACATTCTTCTCATCTCTTTCATAGCATAGGTGTGATTGTAGGCATTGGAACATTGATGAAACTTGCTCCATATTCATTTGCAAATACCTTTGATGGGGAAGCATGCATGCATGACTAGCTATTGGATTGATTCTTTAATTTCCTCTGATGCACTAATATCTACAAATGTGACCATGTAAAATTAAGTGCCTCTCATGTACTAATCGCTTTTTTTTTTTATTGAGAAACTCATATACTCATCGTTGGGAACTTCCTGCCAACACAACAATAAACTTGTGGTAACACCAAAAAATGATATCATATAACAAAGAAGCTACCACGCAAAACATCTTATGTATAGTAGTATAAAATTTTTCACTGTTCATGAAAGAGTAAAATGAATAGTAATAGCGAGGCCTAGTATTTTTTTTTAAAATGCAGTGATATTTTTTTAACATTTTTATGTTTAGCATTAATATTTAAATTTGCTATAACTTGTATAATAATGTATGACTTGATATTTTTTATTCATGACAATTAATTACTAATTAGCCTACATTAATTCATATTCTGTTTTATTTTTTTCTCTCAATTTTTTTTTGTTAATGAGTCTTGTGGTCATTACATAAAACGAGATATAAATGTGATAAAAATTATATTTATAAGGATAATGATTATTCAAAAAAACTATTTTATGATATGGTAAAATGATTTTATGAGATAATGAAGAGTGTGTTAATATACTAACAAAGTAAGCTACTTAGAGGGCTATATGATTGTAATATTATTGATACTAAGTGTACAGTTGTTAAAAGTTACTTCTATTGACTTATTCAAAATTTTAATATATAAATGAGACCAAAAGTACTTATCTAAAATTCTCTTACAAAAAATTAAAATAATATACATTTATTATTAGGGGAAAGTCTTAGTCCCTAAAGTTTCGACTCGGTTGTAACTCAGTCCCTGAACTTTAACTCTTATAACTCAATCCTTATATTTTTAATTATTTAAATATTAGTCCTATATCTTAAAAAATAAAATTGTGAAGATTAAAATTATTTTAAAATTTATTACTAATATTTTAAGTTACTAAACACTTTTAATATTTGGAAATATTATAAATATTAAAATTTTAAAATATTTTTAATCTTTATAATTTTATTTTTTAAAATATAGGGATCAATATTTAAATAATTGAAACTATAGGGACTGAGTTGCAAAAGGTAAAGTTTAGAAACTAAGTTATAACCAAGTTAAAACTATAAGAGCCGAGTTATAACGAGTCAAAGTTTAGGGACTGAGTTACAATTAAATCAAAAATATAGAGACTAAATGGTTAATTTTCAGTTTAATTAAATTTCTGAAAAAATCTAACACACCCTTGGTCCCTTGCATCCCTCTCGTAAGGGGGCTAAATCTAGTTAGTTGGAGTAAATTAAAGAGGGAAAAGTGCCCAAGCTCAATATACAAGAACAAAGTCTCACTTTTTTTATATAACATGAGTTGGATTCCTCGATCAGTGTGTTCTATCAATTCAAACATCATTCATACTAAAAGAAATATTGAATAGAAAAATTATCATGAGACAAATTTTTCTTGAAAACTATTAACATCTGGTACTTCTTCAAAAAAACCTTGTTGGAGCTTTTTTTGTTTTGTTTTTGTTAAATCTAGTCAGCCTAAGACCACCCCTAAAAGAGCGTTAGTGAGTGATATATGTGTGTGTAAAAAATGGTAATGTTGGTTGACAAAAAATTGAATATCTCCTTAAGAATAATGTTGGTTGGAAACATGAACCTTTTGAAACACTTCAGGGTAATTATTCCATTTACTTAAGTGTTGATATTTTATTTTTTTTTATTGACATTGTTTTAAATTTTTGAAAATTATATTGAAGTGAGATAAATTTTAATTTAGATTAAAATCAGTAAAACCTGAAGTTTGTAGATAAATTTGATACACAAGGATTATAACTTTATTCCAACATGCAGGCAGACATTCCATATGTCTATCATTATTTGAATGAGATAAATTAATCTTGTCCCAGCTAGCTATCCAATATTCATGTATATGCTGCATAAATTCACAAACGTATTAAAGATAACATTTGTAATATTCTTTTACGGGAGCACATTTCTCATAACACATGTAATATTCTTTAATTAATAAATTTAGTTCTCACATTTAATGCTTTGATCATGTCTCAAAAATAATAAAGAATCAGTCTATTAAAAAAAATAGAAAATCACATCACTGACACAAAACTCTTCGGCTAGGTTCACAATTAAGTACTCATAAGCTGGATTTCGGACTATCAAAATTTTAAATTTTTATCAAATTTCAAATAATAAATTATTTTTAAAAAGGTGACATTTTTTTAGAAACATTTAAAAGAGATCGTTGAAATTAATATTATTTTTAATCTACATTTTCCATTTATAAAAAAATACTAAAATGGTAAGAACAAATTATACTGAATTTGGACCGTGTAGATGTTTAAGCATGAAATCCAATTGGTACGGTCTCTCTTTCTTGTCCTCAACCTACTTAGCTCTCAAGGAAACCCTCTCTCTAAAAATCCTATAAAGTGACATGAAACAAATTAAAATTATAGTTGTGTTTAAATCAATAGGAATTTTGATTTGAACTTGGATTTGGACCAAATTTTCCATTTAGACACATAAAAATATATGGATTTGGAATTGAAAGATTTTAGATGTACATTATGCATGAGAACTTTTTTGTAAGTTGAATGTAGTAATTAAACAAAATTTTTCTTTATCATTGACTCATGATATTATTCCACGATAGTTAATCGCTTGTCATAAGAAGAAATAGAAAGATGTAGATGCCGCAATTTAATTCCAATGGTTACACAAACAACTTATCAAAATTCCATGGTTCTTTTTAACAAGTATCAGTTTGATGCAATATACATATATATATATATATATATTGCAACGTAATTTATTATCTGATAGCAAAATTGTAATATGGACGTACAATGCAGCTCTCAATTAATGGGTTCATGCTGCTCTCAAGTTCCTTTGTTAATTAATTTTGTAATAACCAATAACAAAAAAGGCAAAAAAAATAATTAAAATTTCAAGATATATATATATATATATATATATCAATGAAGAATAAGGACGGGGATTATCGATTCAATTTCATTTCTAGCAAAGAAGCCATCATGTTGAATGTACATATCTACTCTAATAATATGAAACAGTTTCGTGTAAACAGGGGAGACATTTCATGAAACATGGGAGTCTTATAATTCTCTAGATAGTTTGCAATATACACACACTCTCTCTAAACAATTATGATCATATTAATACACACACACATATATTCCTCAACAGAAGGAAACTGATTGAACATATATATATTGATTTTTTTTTCGTATTATGTTGTCAGTATGACCCTCAAGGACATTACAATCCTAAGTGCTAGATGAGTTAATCAACTTAATGAAGGTTTAAATCAAAGAACCAAACAATTTAACTTATTGATATATTTCAACTCCCTTTTCCCATCCCTTTATTAATCAGGGGTGATAGAACTATTGATCTTTACACTCACCCTATCCTACTCTTTCTACCAAGCAATTCCTAGGCAGCATTTCATCTCTTTATTTACTAAAAAAAACAACCATTCAAGAAATTATTGTACTCCCTCCGTCTCAAATCATAGGACATTTTTAAAGGATTTTCTCCATCCCAAAATATTAGATACTTTAGATAGATTAAGGTTTCATTAAACAGATCAATTCTAATTTTTCCTTTTCTCTATCTATAATTAATTATTGTCCCTTCTCTTTTTAATATATTAAATGGTGGGTATTTTTAGAAGTTTATATTTTTATTTTGGAAAGATAAGGTTGTTAAGTATATTTAATGAGGTTTATTAGTATGTGAAATTTTGTCTAAAAATGTCTTATAATTTGGGACAAAGGGAGTAGCATAAAGCAAAAAATATTGACTATTATCTCTCCCAATTTTCTAAAAGATACTCTACAAAAAAGCAATTTTTGTAGCAAAGAGAAAAATATTTCGATTTGCAATTACCATAGCTAAGAGAAATAGACTTTGATCTCCTCACAACTTTGATACAAATATTGAACACAAAACACAAGAACTTGAACATTTAACAAGAACGGAAAAAGATGAAAAAGAAAATTTAAGATAGAAGAGAAAATTTGAAACCAACATCAAAGATATAGCTTCTATGAATGATGATTTCTAACCCTTCTCCTCCTTTTCTTTAGTGGATCATCCACCAAACTTGCAAGCCTTCGAGGTTTACCTGTAAATATCACAATCCAAAACATTGTTGATCCCAGAAAGGCTCCACATACATACCCTAGCAAGATAGGTTTCCATCCAAATTCAAATCTATCTTCAAAACTTGAACTTTGTAGTGGTGGTTGTCTTTCCCTATTGGGGTTGCAAGGGATCATTAGTTGAAAACCATGCAATTGCTTGTTTCCTTCAAAGGAATCACTTGTGAAAGTCTCAAATTGTTGACCCCTAGGAATGCAACCTTCAAGTTGGTTCCATGAAAGGTTTAAGATAGATAAGAAGTTGAGATTAATCAACTCTATAGGAATTTTTCCAATAAGCTTGTTCGATGACAAGTCTAGCCATTCTAAATTTCTCAAATTTCCTATTGAGTTTGGAATTACACCAATGAGCCTATTATGGGAAAAATTAAGCCCCTTCAATGCTCTAAGCTGCCCAATAGATATTGAAATCTCTCCCTCAAACATGTTATTAGATATATCAATGCATATAAAAATAGTCAAGACCTTTTCCAAATGAATGTCATGTCCTTTTAAGGTCACCTCAATGGAGTCGTGATATTTGCCAAAGTTATTAGATTGATTATAACCCATGTACTCTAAACTAATTTCTCCCTCTCTATGTTTCATAGCATCAAAATTTTTGAAGTATGTTTCAGGTAAAGGGCCACCCAACTTGTTGTTGGATATGTCAAAAAACTCTCAACTTTGTGAAGGCATAGTTGGATTTGCTGTTTAAATTAGGGATGAAACCATGTAACTTATTCTCTCTAAGAACAAGCACTTGCAATTCTTTAAGGTTTTGAACCCAATGGGGAAATGTATCATGAATGCCATTTCTGCCAAGATCCAAGACCTCTAAATTATTGCAGTGGACCAAAGATTGAGGCAACAAGCCATATAGAAGATTGTCATTAAGATTTAAGGTCCTCAACTTGTTTCCCACCTCAAATGTTTCTGGTATGGTGCCATAAAAGCTATTGCTTTGCAAATCCAACACATGAAGAGTAAGGGTGGAGCTCCCAATGCAGCGTGGAATTTGGTCACTGAAGTTGTTGTGGGATAAGTTGAGAACTTCAAGTGAGCTAGCATTGCAAATTGTAGAAGTGAGCTCTCCTTGAAGCAAATTGGAACTCATGTCAATGAAACTCATGTTTGCCCCAAAGAAGTGGTCGAAGTGCACTCTTCCTGTGAGAAAGATTAAGATCTAAGCTTCCTCCATTTTTATACTTTTAAAATAATATTTCTGTTGACTATGAGTTTTTAATTCCTATGTAATAAATGTTTAGAAATAAAAGAGAAAAATCACATAATTTGAATTTTAATGAAATAAAATAAATTGATTTGTTGCATAAATTACAATGAAATAAATAAGAAAAAAAATCACAACTCTGATCTAATATGTATTAAACTCCATCACACAAAATTATTATATATTATTAACCTTGACATGTTTACAAATAAGTATAAAACGTTGGATCTACCGAAAAATCTTCTTACATATGCGGGTGAAATCAAGTAATGGGAAAAGGGCCAAGCAAAAAAAATCAACTAATACTCTTTGATCCTATCAGAGAAAAATAACAACATCTCATGTCTTTATAATGTCCAGACATGAAAATTTAAATTTATTTTTTGTCTTTCAAAAATTTTTAAAATGAAAAGAATTAAGAAAATCATAAATTACCCTTGGAGTGCCAGGGTAATGGACTTTTTAAAAATTTAAATTTTTTTTAAACTGTAGTTATTAAATAATTATTTAATTCAAATTATTTTTTAAATAAAAAAGGAAAAGTTAAAAAGAAGTTAATAAAACACGTGGATCGATTGTATATGAGGTGGAGGATTTTTATAAATAGAACACGAATGACGTGTGTGCAAGTAGAGTTGAAATTTTCTACTTTTCATGTTACAAGTATCATGTGGTCCCATCAATTCATAGCCACGTCTTTATGTTATATTGAGATTGTAATCATGAGCTATATATAAGTTATTCAATATATTTACAAGGCTCTAAAATTGAAATTAACGATGAATACATCATAGGTGTAAAGAAGGCTAAAATTTTAGTTTTTATTTAAGGAATTAAAATAATTTCAGTTGCAGATTCTGGAAATAATTTATAGAATATAAGCATTTTTTGGGCAACACCCTCCTATATATAAAATAAATAAATTGACTTTTTTTGCAGAAACCTACACGTGTAAGAACTTTTAATGACGTAAAAATTCAAAGTTATTGAGTTAGAAAATTGGATAATGTTAAACATGTGAAGTATAGTATAATTTTTATTTTTAATGGAATTTCATTTAAAAATTTTACAAACAATATAGAACAAGCGTAAATAATAAATGAAAAGTTTGTTAAAGTATAAAATTAAAATTTTGCAAACAATAAAGAATAAGCGTTCCTGTAAAGAAGTTGGCTTTAAGGATGATATATGCCAACGACATCCCATTGAAAGTAATTGGTCCACTCAAGTGATTTGATCCCAAATCTAAGACTTCAAGTTTAACAAGATTTCCTATTTTCTTGGGTATAAAACCTAGAATCACAAAAATTGATAGGTAATAACATTTTTATTACAGAATGAACTTAAAAAAAACGTAAAATTTTTATTACAATTACTTCGAAAGATTGATGAGCCTTTAGATCCGTTTGGATTAACAATTATAGCAAAAAAAGAGATGACAGTTGTTTTCTTGAGGAAACATAAAAAGTCTTTTGAAGACAAATATCAAGCATACAAATACCAAAATAAAAACTAAAGAAAATGATCTGGACAAATGACCCAGGTCCTCTACGTGATCCTTGAAGGATTAAATCCGACAAATAAAATGGACAAGTACGTGGAACAAAGACAATTATATATATTAAAAATAATCAAAAACACACCTAACAAATTGTTATATGACAAATTCAATAACCCAAGAAAAGATAGGCTGTAAATTTTTGTTGATGTCATTCCTAAAAATTTGTTGCCCAAGCTTAATTTATAAATTGATATAATTTTTTTTGTTACTTTCTCTCCTATTTATTTAAACTTGTATACTTTTTTCTCTCCCCGTCATTCTTTATTTACTTAACCTTTTCTCTTTCATCTGATCTTATCCTTGTTATGGAATGATTTAAATGAAGTTTTGATGTCATGTTATGAGTTTCTAAAAGCTTTATGTGAAGTTCTTCCATGTTATCATGATATGTTATTATATAAAGTTTTATGTAAAGTTCTTCCATGATACCATGATATGTATATCATGCCATACTTGTTAGTTATGTTTAATATTTAAATGAATCATGCTATCTGGAATGGTTATGTTGCCGTTGAGAATTTATGTCTTACTCCCAATTACTAACCATGTTAGGTGGAAATCTAACAAGAACAAGAAGGAAGAAGAATTCAAAGAATAAAATAAGTGGCACAAGATTGCAAAGTTGGAGACTTATATTTTAAATCACATATAAATTTATTTGATTTATATAAATCATTCAAAAATAATGTTATGCATCCTTTACATGTCTAGAGTAATAAAGCATAAGTTGAAGCTATAGAAATTTCCTGGAGCTATGATTTAATTAAGCATGTAAGTATCATACTGGCCTGACACAGGATTTTCTGAAGGTCTATTAATGTTTCATTAAAATGTTTACAGTAAATGGACTCTTTTGAATCTGATAATTTTCTACTCATAATACAGACATCCTAATATTTCTAGGAAGTTTAAAACCGAATCAATTGGAGCTCTGTAGCTTGAGTTATTAATTTTCTAAGTGAAGTGTTAGAATTAGTCATGAAAACAGAGCAACTTAAGTGAATGTATTAAATGTACCAGTTAGCCCAATCAAAATCTTGTATCTTATTTTTTTTTTTTTCCTCATCTAGAGGGCTCGTTAAGGTTTAAAATGAATGAAGAATCATGTCTAATCAGTTTTGTGTAATTAGTTATGAATTTGTACATTTAAGGTGCAGATTCTGTCCAAGAAACAGAGCTAGTTTAGAAAAGCAATAAACTGTATTGTTTAGCATTAGTAAAAGCCATAACTATACTTTAGATCATCCTCATATGAATTCTTTAGATTTAGTTATGATTTTTCAAAATTCAGAAAAAAATTCTAAACTTACTAAATGAACTGTAACTCGATGACTAATTTGCAAATTTTAATTCTTGGGCTTCAAGTTCCATTTCACCTAAACCATGTTACTTCTAATTACATAACAAAGCTGTTAAAAGTGAGGATGTAATGTTGCATTTTTGGGTGGCATTTTATTTTTTTTAATTTCATTACTATAATTTGTAAGTGATTTCTTGTACGTATTTAAATATGTTTTTGTTTATATATAATAAATAAGAAGAACACAACTCCAAACTTGTCTGTATTTTAATGTTATTTTGATATAAAAATATTCAATCACACAAAAATTATCAATTATCATTAAATCTAGTATGTTTAAGAGTAAGTCTAAAAATGATGTTAAATAAAACAAAAATAAATTAATTAATACTCTTTTCAACCCCATACCATTTAATGAATTTGCAAAATAAAAAATTGAAAAAAAATAAGTTAAACTGATAAAGAATTCAATAAGGAAAGAAAAAATATAAAAATAAAGTTAATAGCAGACGCATAAAATTTATAAAATGAAAGTAATGGTATTTTAGGTTTAATCCATTTCAATGTTTATAAACAATATGAAATTATGAATGAAATGATGAAATACAAAATATTATTTTAGATATGCTCCATTTCAAAAAAGAGATTTAAAGAAAAGGAAACATAAACATAATTAAGTGTATACCTGTAAATGAGTTACTATCCAAATCCAAATATATTTCTTTTAATGATATATATAGTTTTAAAACTTATATATAATAAATAACAAAATGCGCATCTCCAAACTTGTCTGTATTTTAATGTAAATTTAATATTAAACTTACACCATCTTGCAAAAATTATCAAATGTTATTAAATCTGGTATCATATATAATAAATATCACAGTTCATAGTCTTTTGTTATTTTGGGCTTGTAATCACTAGCTAGCTATATAATTGAAAATTAAAGACTTCAAGTAAAGGAAATTGATGACACATTTCTCTTGGCAAAATTATTATTTAAATGATTCATGCAAATTAATCCCTCTCAAATAAGCATATTCCAAATAAAGAAAGGAATTCCACCTATAAAAAAATACAAAATATTTGTTTGTTAATTAGAAATCTCATGAATTCATTTTGTAATTAGTTTTTGTTAATAGAGTCTTGAAATTAATAGAAAATAAAATATTTTGTCCTTGGAAAGAAATTTAAATGGGACTCTTTCAATATATCAATTAAAATTGCACACTAAATTTTCTTTCAAAGAAGAGATATGGTGAAATAGATTATGAAATTAATTTTCCTTGTCTAAATAGAACAATCAAATTATTTATATTTTACACTAAAGTGATTTAATATTTACAAGGCTCTAACTTTAAACTTAATGGATGAATATCGTAATATCTTATCAATTTATAGTATTAGTAAATAATACTTTTCTATCTTTTATGATATATTTATTCTAATACATTGATTGACATGACATTATAGGTAACAACAAATAATAAAAAGTCATTCTTTTTATATATAATCAACACAATTCATTATATTTTATAGGAGAAATCACATTCGATGACCCAAAAAGAAATTATTCACAGATAAAGACCAATGACAAGTCTCATTAAAAAAAAGCATATGTTCTCATTTTAATAACAATTCATTCTGTATTGGTCCTTATCTATGAATAATTATTTTCTTAAGTTCTTGGTGTGATTTGTCCTATTATATATGAGGTGACATTGGATAATAATATTTGCAAACAATATTACAAGGCATTATCTACGTTCTTCGATTTTCCTATTGGTAAGGAATTAAATAATTCATAAAAACTACACACACTAAATGTGTTGGGCCACATTTAAATAGTTTAATAGCAAAATTAAAAGTCTAGCCTAGTATACTGTTAGAGAATATGCATATTAAAACAATATTTCAATATTCATGCATATGCATCAACATATCATGGATATAATTAAAATGAAAACGTTCCATTTAGTCAAAAAAAAATATATATATATAAAACATTTGAAGTTTTTTCCCATAAAATGTAAATTTGGAATTAATTGAATTTCTACCATCACTTGGTATATATGCTATATATGTAAATATTAATTTTTAATAATAAAATTTCGGGTATAATTTTGGAATTAGTTGAATTTCCATTATCACTTGGTATATATGTTCTTTTGAAGCCATGCATCGGTGGATAGTTTTGCCGTGAAATTATTTTTATGCAAATAAAATGGCTCAAGTTTTGGAAGCCCAAAAAAATACGTTATTTTTTAGGAGACTTTCAGGTAAATAAGTTGATCCAAAAAAGCAAACTAGCTAGGTAAATAATGATGATGTAATGTCTCCTACAATTATTTCAAACATGGTACGTTGGTAAATAATATTTCTTTTTTTTTTTCCTTTTACATGTCATATGTAAGAGACAACTGTATATTTTCTACAACAACATTGAGGACTTGCTCATATTGAGAAATAACACTAATGCACCCAATTGGTAGGACCAATAACCATAGAATACATTAGTTCTCATGGGATGTGAGTATGTGTTTTAATGTGTGATGGATGGATTGTCTATATTTAAATACACGTGCGCGTGTACATGGAGAAAACTTACCTTTGAAAAGAAAATTCAGGGAAAATGAAAGAGAAAAAGCATATCAATTCCAGTTGGTCCTGTCTATCATTTCCATCATTATATTAAAACAAATAGGAATATTAGAAATAATTAAAATTATGTTTTTTATGATCAAAAAATTTATTTTTCGTTTTGAGAAATTTTCTTTTTGTGTGTTCTAAAGAGTTGGTCAACAAAAGAAAAAAGGAGTAGCAAAATAAAATGGGCAACTCCGTGCACTTATTGTGCCTAACTGTGTGTGATCAAATTAAATGAATGAATGATGAACATAGAAAATGAATGAAATGAGGAAAAGGCAAAATCTCATTTCAAATTTACCTGTAAATGAGTTGTTGTTCAAATATAATACTTTCAAAGAAGTGCAGTTACTTATTGATTTTTGAATGCTTC
The DNA here is from genome assembly GCF_029017545.1 of Prosopis cineraria. Taxonomy (NCBI): domain Eukaryota; kingdom Viridiplantae; phylum Streptophyta; class Magnoliopsida; order Fabales; family Fabaceae; genus Prosopis; species Prosopis cineraria. The sequence goes on from NW_026555381.1 coordinate 31,690, forward strand.
CCTCTAAATAATTATCATAAATAGCCAACATTTCCAGCACAGGGAGTTGATGACACATTTCTTCAGGCAAACTACCACTTAAATTATTCCCTCCAAGGTTAACCAATCTCAAAGAAGGCATGTTCCATAAAAGTCAAGGAATTTCACCTGAAAAAAATACAAATATTTAATTTGTTTGATGGTTAAGACAAAGCTTATACTTATGGTGTGAAAATATCTTCAAGTGAAACTTTTGGAGGCATTATAGAATAAGCACTATGCTTGTCATCCTCAAAAAGCTGGATAAATAATACACAAAATTTTGTTGAAAGCATAAAATTAAGGGATGGGTGGATTAAAGGGAGCTTGTAGTTAGAAGCTCTCACAATACTCTAATACTACAACAGATATAGGTATCATAAAAAAGAATAAAAATAAGACATAATAATAGAATGGAATGTGAAAAAGCTTTATGAAATCATGTTAATTGCCATGAAATATTTCAAGAGTTAAGGAAAAAAAATACGATGTGAATATTTATCAGAAATAATACAATTATATATATTAAAAATAATCCAAAAACACACCTGACAAATTGTTGCAAGGCATATTCAATAAGTTAAGTGAAGATAATAAGTATGAAATTGTTGTTGAAACCACTCCTGAAAATTTGTTAGCCCCAACTTAACTTGTAAATGATATATATATATATATATATATATTATTTTCTCTCCTATCAAATTTAACATTATATTTTCTCTCTCCTCATCATTCTTGGTTTATTTAACTTCTTGTTCAGTAATTATCCTATTTTCTTATCGCTAAATTTTTAATTTCAAATTAAATAATTATTCAATAATTATTATATGAAAAACTTTAATTTGAATATATTATTTAATTTCACATAGTATAAATTTTGAACTAAACTGTAGCCTAGTTCCTTTCTATGTCCAAATGAACTATAATGATGCATTTTATTTATTTGCTGAACTTAACTTTGAAAAGAAAATTCAGGGAAAATGAAAGAGAAAATGAAAGAGAAGAGCATGTCAAACCCAATTCGTCCTGTCTATCATTTCCATCATGATATCAAAACAAATAAGGATATTATAAATAATTAAAATTATGGTTTTTACGATCAAAAAATTTATTTTTCGTTTTGAGAAATTTTCTTTTTGTGTGTTCTAAAGAGTTGGTCAACATAAGAAAAGAGTGATAAAGCATGAATTCAAGCCATAGAAATTTCTTGGAGCTTCGATTTAAGCGTGCAAGTATCATATTGCCCTGATGCCTGATTTTCTGAATGTCTATTAATGATTCATTAAAATGTTTACAATAAATGGACTCTTTTGACTCTGACAATTTGTATGCATAATATAGACATCCCAAGATTTCCAAGATTTCCAGAAAGTTCAAAACCGAATCAATTTCAGCTCTGTAGCTTATGTTATTAATTTTCGAATTGAAAGATCAGAATCAGTCTTGAAAACAGAGCAACTTAAGTGAATGTATTAAATGTATCAGTTCGCCCAATTAAAGTCCTTTCTTATTTTTCTCATCTAGAGGTATCCTCAAGGTTTAAAATGAGCCAAGAATCATGTCAAAATCAGTTTTGTATAATTAGTTATGAATTTTTACAGTTAAGGCACAGATTCTGTCCAAGAAACAGAGCAAGTTTTGAAAAGCAATAAACTGTATTGTTTGGCATTAGTAAAAGCCATAACTATATTTGTTTGAGGTAAAGGGCTTAAATAGATTTTAATAAAATTTTAGATCATCCTCATACAAATTCTTTAGATTTAGTTATGATTTTTTAAACTTTAGCAAAAATTCTAAACTTACTCAATGAACTGTAACTTGATGATAATTTTTACAAATTTTAATTCTTGGATTTCAAATTCCATTTCAGCTAAATCATATTGCTTCTAATTACAAAACAAAGGTGTTAAAAATGAGGATGTAACGTCACGTTTTTGGGTAATTTTTTTTAGTTTCATTATTATAATTTTTAATTGTTTTCTTTAATGTATTTAAATATTTTTTTATATATAATAAATAAGAAAGATACAACTCCAAACTTGTCTGCAATTTAATGTTATTTTGATATAAAACTTATTCAATCATACAAAAATAGAAAAATGACAATAAAATCCCTCTGAATTATATAAATGACAATCTGATATCTCAAAATGTCATAATTCTACTGAAGCTCCTATGGACCTCTTTGTTAATAAATTTTAAATTGAAAAGACCATTTTACCCTTAATGACAAGTTGTAATTTTTTATTCAATTCTTGTGATTGTTTAAATAAAAGTGAATCTTTAAACAAAAGTTGTGAATGAGATTTGTTATCTTGAGAACTTATTTTTTAATAATAAAAATTACACTTAACAAATTCTACTTTCTTGTTTAATTTTTGTAATTCATAGAGCAAAAGTTGTGATTGGGGTTTGCTTTTTAATAATAGAAATTACACTTAACAAGTAATTTCTTGTTCAACTCTTGCAATTTACCAAAAAAAAAAAAGCTATGATTTGTTAAACAAGTTGTGACTAGGGCTTGTTATTTTTAGTAAGGGCAAGATGGTCTTTTCACTTTAAAATTTATTGACATAGAGGTTCCTAGGGACTTCATTGAAATTATGACATTTTGAGGGATCAAATTATTATTTATATAATTCAGAAGGATTTTATTGTCGTTTTCCCTACAAAAATTATCATTATCATTAAATCTAGTATGTCTAAGAATAAGTCAAACAATTATGTTAAATATAAAAAAATAATTTTTAAGTAATGCTCGTTGTAATCTCATGATTTAATTATTTTGTGAGATAAAAATTTGAAAATAAAAATAAGTTAAACTGATAAAGAAACAAAAGTATAAAAATAAAGTTCACAGGAGACGCATAAAATTTAAAAATAAAAGTAATGGCATTTTAGATTTCCTCCATTTTAATATTAATAAAAAATATGAAATTATGAATGAAGTGATGAAATGCAAAATTCTATTTTCGATATACTCCATTTCGAAAAAGAGATTAAAAGAAAAGAAAACATAAGTATAATCAAGTACATGCTTGTAAATTAGTTACCATCCAAATCCAAATATAATTCTTTTAATGATATATATAATAAAATTTATATATAATAAATAAGAAAATGCACAACTCCAAACTTATCTGTATTTTAATGTAAGTTTAAAATTAAACTTACACATTGTTACAAAAACTATCAAATGTTATTAACTCTAGTATCATGTATAATACGGGACAAGATGTAATGATTGGGCTTGGGATATATGAGCTTACATTGAAATGCCATGGTTAATTAGAAGATTTACTTTTAAAAAAATTTAATATTTTTATACAGTAATTATTGATATAAGATTATAAGTAATGATACATAGTAAAATGTCAATCTTGTTATGGTATAATTGGAGTTATATTCATTAATTTGTTGTTATTTCTCATGAAGTCACATCAAGCAATATACGTAAATAATACTATCCACCATTTTTTTCCTTTACTTTGTATATGAGATTTTTTTGTTTGTTAAAAATTAAATATTTTTATCGCTATACAAGTGACAAAATACATACATATTTAAAATGCATTTGACAACATGAAATACGATAGAAAAACTAAAAACAAAAACAAGAAAAGCTTGTTTTAGTATATTGCCAAAAGTATGTATATTGAAACAAAAATTCAAAACTCATCCATGTATATAGACATATCATGAATATAATTAAACTTATTGGTAAAAAAAAAAGAAAAATTGCATTCGAAAGGAAAATGTAGGGAAAATGAAAAATAAAAGGGAAGAGAGAAGCATCAAAATCCAAGTGGTCCTTTCTATCATCCCAATCAAAGTATATTATTATAGTGAAAACAAGTAACGTAGATATTAAAAATCATCAAAATTAAACATTCTGAAAACTTTATTGTCACCTATAAGAAATAAAATCCTTTAAAATATAATCCTTCCAAGGATGTATAGTTACTTTTTGCATTTGGAAAAAGTTTCCATAATATAACTGATTTGAAATTTTATTTCACCATTACATAAGTCTGTGTCTCGTCAAAATATATGTGTGTGTAAACAAAATGATCTCATTTCAAATTTATTTATATCCAATAGATTAGGAAGAAAAACAAACACCCATTCACCCCAACAGCCCAATCACATCCATATATGTATAGGGACATATATGTAATAGCACCAAAGTATAATTCTTCATATCATATATGTCATTTAATCCATAACCACTTTGGAATTAAATGGTCTAATATTTTAATCCAGAGCTAATTCGCATTTTATTCATAATCACTTTGGGAAAAACACACATATGTACACAAGTGCATACCTGTAAATGAGTTGTAGTCCAAATATAATTCTTTCAAAGATGTGCAGTTACTTATTGATTTTGGAATGATTCCCTCCAAATAATTATCATAAATAGACAAGATTTCTGGCAAAGAGAGTTGTTGACACATTTCTTCTGGCAAATTGCCATTTAAATGATTTCCTCCAAGGTAAACCTCTCTTAAAGAAGGCATGCTCAAAAGAAATGAAGGAATTTAACCTAAAAAAAGAAAAATATTTAATTTATTTAATCGTTCAGACAAACTAGCTTATGCTTCAGGAATGAAAATATCTTCTGTTTAAACTGTTAGAGGCAGTATAGAATAAGCACTGCGTGTATAGATTAACGTGAGGGGTACATTAAAAGCATGCATAATAATAGACAGTGAAAGCTTTTTAACAGAAGCTCTCACAATGCTTTTTAATAGGTAGCATAGACTAATCTTTCCCAAGTATGAAAAAGTAGATCATTCCAAATTAACTTGCTCTCTAGGTACGTAAGAACTAGAATTTGAACCCTTGATCATTTTATTTATTAGATAATTTATTATCATACGCACATACTATTTCAACGTAATTTAATCAACATTAGTAATCTTATTCTAAATAAATGAATGTACGAAAATGGTAAATTTGGACCCTTCTCAGTTCTAACGTGTTATGATCTCTAAAACGACAAGAACGGCACCTAACCACCACCATCCACCAAGTGCCGTCATTGCAATCACCTGCTGGATTCTTTCTTCTCATTCTTCTTCTCGCTCCTGAATAATTAATGACGTGTAATTTTTTCAATTTCATGTTTTTAATTTAACATTGCGTCAATTATATTTATTTTAATTTTTTAATATATTTTCTAAACAACGCTCATTACTCATCGCTAAACCCTAGAACCTGGACCATTCAATATGCCACTTCTACATTTGCACGTCAGCACATAGCCACATATCCCCCGTTGCTATAACATTAATTATGATTTTTTAATTTTATAAATAAATAAAAATTTAACTAGATTTCATACCTTATGCCATGCACAAAATTATTGGAGAAGGGAAGAAGAAATGAGATTTTCATCAGTTTGATTAAAATATGGACGAGTTTGAACAATTTAATTAAACATCTTACATTTTATCTTTATAAAAAAAATTCAATCTGACTTTTCCATTTTTATGAGAGAAGCTCTCACAATGCTTTTTAACACTAAATAGTTATAGGTGTCATAAAATGAATAAAAAATAGTATATAATAATAGAAATAAACATAAAAGCTTTATGAAATCTATTTATTGACATCATGAAATCTTCTAAGATTTCAAAGAATATAATGTAACTATAGTAGAGAGAGAATAAGCAGATACATATATTTTTATGAGAGAATTAGATGTACCATCAAAAATACTTTGCCACAATACTCTTCCTGTGAAGAGAGTGTCACGAGATAATATATACGCAAGATATTTATATTTTTTATAACATCGTTTTAAGACTTACATTGTGATTCATGCAATACTTGTTAGTTATGTTCAATATTTGAATGGACCATGCTATGTTGAATGGTTATCTTGTTATTGAGACTTTATGTCTCACTCCCAATTACTAACCATGTTTGGTGGAAAGCTAACAAGAACAAGAAGGAAGAAGAATTCAAAGAATTAATTAAATGGCACTTGATTGCCAAGTCGGAGACTTATATTTTTAATAACATGTAAAGTTATTTGAGTTATATAAATTCACTAAAAAATAATAATATCCATCCCTTATATGTCTAGAGTGATAAAGCATAAATTCAAGCTATAGAAATTTCTTGGAGCTTCGATTTAAGCGTGCAAGTATCATATTGTCCTGATGCTTGATTTTCCAAAGGTCTATTACATAGAAATGTTTACTGTAAATGGACTCTTTTGACTCTGATAATTTGTATGCATAACATAGACATCCCAAGATTTCCAGAAAGTTCAAAACCGAATCAATTTCACCTCTGTAGCTTGTGTTATTAATTTTCTAATTGAAAGGTCAGAATCAGTCATGAAAATAGAGCAAACTTAAGTGAATGTATTAAATGTATCAGTTCACCCAATTAAAGTCCCGTTTCTTATTTTTCTCATTTAGAAGGCTCGACAAGATTTAAAATGAGTCAAGAATCATGTCAAAATCAGTTTTGTATAATTAGTTATGAATTTTTACAATTAAGGGACACATTCTGTCCGAAAAACAGAGCAGTTTGGAAAAACAATAAACTGTATTGTTTGGCATTAGTAAAAGCCATAAATATATTTGTTTGAGGTAAAGGGCATAGGTAGATTTCAATAAAATCTTAGATCCTCCTCATGCAAATTCTCTAGATTTAGTTATGATTTTTAAAATTCAACAAAAATTCTAAACTTACTCAATGAAATGTAACTCGATGATATTTTTCAGAAAATTTTAATTCTTGGATTTCAAACTCCATTTCAGCTAAATCATATTGCTTCTAATTAGAAAACAAAGGTGTTAAAAATGAGCATGTAACGTCACGTTTTTGGGTGTCATTTAATTTTTTTTAATTTCATTATTATAATTTGTAATTGATTTCCTCAACGTATTTTAATATGTTTTTGTTTGTGTATAATAAATAAGAAAAATACAACTCCAAACTTGTCTGTGATTTAATGTTATTTTGATATAAAACTTATTCAATCATACAAAAATGGGAAAATGACAATCTGATTTCTTCAAATGTCATAATTCCACTAAAGTTTTTAGAGACTTCTTTGTTAATAAATTTTAAATTAAAAAAAAACCATTTTACCCTTAATGACAAGTTGTATTTTTTATTCAATTCTTGTAATTCTTTAAATAAAAGTGAATCTTTAAACAAAAGTTGTGAATGAGATTTGTTATTTAGAGAACATGTTTTTCAATAATAAAAATTACATTTAACAAATTGTACTTTCTTGTTTAATTCTTGTAATTCATAGAGAAAAAGTTGTGATTAAGGTTTATTTTTTAATAATAGAAATTACACATGACAGGTGATTTTTTGTTCCGCCCTTGCGATTTATAAACAAAAATTGTGATTCCTTAAACAAGTTGTAATTGGAATTTGTTATTTTCAATAAGGGTAAGATGGTCTTTTCACTTTAAAATTTATTAACATAGAGATCTTAAGAATTTCATTGGAATTATAACATTTTGAGGGATTAGATTATTATTTATATAATTCAGAGGGATTTTACTGTCATTTTCCCTACAAAAATTATCAATTGTCATTAAATCTAGTATGTCTATATAAGTCTAAAAATTATCTTAAATATAACAAAAATAATTTTAAGTAATGCTCGTTTTAACCCCATGATTTAATGATTTTGCAAGATAAAAAATTGAAAATAAAAATAAGTTAAATTGATGTAGAAATAAAAGTATAAAAATAAAGTTAATAGGAGACGCATAAAATGTAAAAATAAAGGTAATGGCATTTTAGATTTACTCCATTTCAATATTAATAAACAATATGAAATTGTGAATGAAGTGATGAAATGCAAAATTCTATTTTAGATATACTCCATTTCAAAAAAGAGATTTAAAGAAAAGAAACATAAGTATAATTAAGTACATACCTGTAAATGAGTTACCATCCAAATCCAAATATACATCCAAATCCATTTCAAAAAATGAGTTACCAGATTTATGCAAGTTGTTGATAGTGATTTAAAAAACAAAAAAAAAAGGAATGATATTGAATTTGATGTTGACTTAGAGGTAGGTCTTAAATGAAGAGTATTCGTTTGGTGTTTCATTTTTAATGCTGCAATATACTAGTATGACCCTTGCCATATGATCGAGACTCAAGGAATACAAATAGATTGAGATTTATTTTATGAAGATGTTGTCATTCTTAATAGACAAATAAAGAAGTTTCAATTGAAGGAAATCGCTTCAATAAAATTGTTTTAGCATAACCATTCACAGGAGGAAGCTACTTGGGAAGTCAAAAGTGAAATGTGTGTTAAGTATCTGCAATTGTTCAAAGATTGGAGTAAGAATATTTAAATTTGAAGGACTGAATTTTTTTTTAAGGGAAAAAGAATGTAATAGCCCATAAGTTTTTATGTAAAATGAAAACATGTAACAATACATTTTGAGAGTATTTTTATTTGTTTTGGGAACATATTTAGCAAGAAGAACAGCGGGCTTAGTGGAGATTCTGCTGCCAATTACCTAAGTGATCCTAAGTTTGAATCTTCCAGAGATCAAGAATGAAAAATTTTATAATTTTGTTTCATCCTGAAATTACCATTTTGCCCTTCTGTAAAAGGACACATAAATAAGGGAGAGAGATCAGAAACTGCAGAAAACGCACGCACCAGTCACCACCGCCATTCTTTCTTCTCCTTCTTTTGAGTTTTTATATAGCCAAGGTTAATCCTTTTCTTTTCATGATATCTTTTATTATTGATTAAATTAGTTGGAATTATCATAGAAGCTTTACCTTAAGATTAATTCTGTGCTAATTATGTGTTTAACTATTGGAGGTATTTCACAGATCCTATAAAACTTCCCTATTAATGTGTTAAAATATGTTAAGTATCTCTCTTTCTACCGTTTCTCATAATTTCGTATTTTTTTAATATTTTCAATAAATGAAATATGTAATGCAAGGAAACTTAACATACAATGCTAAAATAAAAAATCAGCAGGAATAAGTTCATTTATAACTCAGATCTGGAAGTTCATTAATAACTAGATTAAGTTGGCAAGCTAGCTAAAATCACACGAATAGATTACAAAATATCGATCCCTAAATAAGCAGAAGTTAAAATGTATCTCATATAAAGATAAAAGCGTGTGTTCAGTGAGACTCATCCTGTATTGGTTCAAAACACAGAATATTTATGCAAACTCAATAACTACCGTGTAACATATATCGAGACTTGAGTTCACATAAAAGAAAACGAAACGAAAAAAGATTAATTTCTCTTTCACACAAGATTTCTTCCCTCTAATGAATTCATTTCCATTTCAAGATTTTTTTGGGGCCAAAAGTTTCAATATACAATAATTTTATGATTGGAGAAGTTGTTCAAGATTAAAAATAACCAAGAAGACACTTTTTCAATAATACGAAAAAAAACACATGCTCATGATTTAAGAAAATGGTGCTGATGAAAATTAAAAGAAATTAATAATTGTTCCACATTTTGACTTATTATATCACATGCATAGATAAAGACATGTAAAGATAGGTAATGAAGTAAGTACTCATGATTCATAAACCATAAAGAGGTGACACGTGCAAGTGGAAGAGAAATGAAAGAAAAAATGGGGAAACGAATACACAATTAATAGAGACAGGGGTCAAGCCAAAAGTAAAAAATGAAGGGGCGGGCCAAGGTAGTAATTTTCTTCTTTGATCTGGCCCTCCTCTGACCTCTCAAGTGTCCTATTAAAAGAGGGGGAAAAAATTCCGTTAAATTATATTTGAATATTTAAATTTGATAATTTTTAAAAATATAAATTTAATTTAAACGGTTTACATTTATAGTGGAAAGGTGATGAAGAAAAAAAGAAGAGAAACCCAACCCAGAAGGCAGGTCCGTCTGTGTAAGGCTGTTCATTCTTTCCCATCTAAACTACACTGTTTTGACTGGAAAATCTAAATGTTATGAGAAGAAAAGATCTACTATTGTGGATGGATAAAGCATTCTTGAGAAACTTAACTTTCTTCATCACGCTACCAAAAAAAAAGACTTTTGGTAATAATTTTTAATGGTAATAAATCAAAGTTGCTTCTAAAAGTATACTTCTCATTGCAACAAATTGTTACCATCAAATATACTTTTAATGGTAACAATTAAATGTTATCACTAAAATTTTTGGTGGCAACCTTGATATATCAAAGTCGCCACCAAAAGTATTTTTATAAAAAATTAATTTATATAACCTGTCGCTACCAAAATATTTTTATAAAAAATAATTTATATAATCCACTTTTGCTGCCAAAATTATTGTTAAAAAATTAAATATAATTTTAAATTATATTAAATAATTTGTAAAATTATAATTTAAAATTTTAAAATTTTTTATGAATTTTTTAAAAAATTTTAAATTAAATAAAATAATTTAAAATATATTTATAAAATTAAATTTTTTATTTTATGTATAGAATTAGAAATAAATGATATATAGGATTGTGAAATAAAAAAATAATAATAGTCAAAATGTGCTAAGTTTAATTATTACATTATTTCTAATTTTGTATTATTCATAATCTTTTTTTAGACATATATAGCTCATATTTTTTTAAGAATTATGTTATTAAGCTAGTATTTTAATATGATAAATTAAAATCTTGATGGGTTATCACTTTTAATTATAATTAGGTTAAGTCATACATAAATTATTTCTTACATACAAATATATAAATGGCATTGGAATGTTAAAGTTATACAAATGTCACGAGATGTAAATGATATTATAGACTACTTGGCATATTACATACCTGATGTTTAGCTTGATATATATATGGTGTTTACTTCTTTCACTGAGCTCTAATAGCTTTTAAACAAGGATTTTATATAATTCCTCATAGTATATTTAGGTTTCCATTATTATAAAAAAGAAGTTACTAATAATATTTTTACAACTAATTATTAGTAAGAATAATATGAATAACTATTCAAATCCACCTTGCTATGAGGTTGAGAATGATTAGATATTAACTAGATTGATCACATATGAGATTTTTATAATTATCATATATTGTAAAAGTGATTAGTATTCAATTTCAAAATTATTCAAAATGATTATTAACGAAATTTATGTAGTTAAAATTAATTTGTTATTAAAATAATTTTTTAAGATATTGAAAAATTATGATAAAATATATTTTTAATAAAAGAGGGGGAAACATTTAGCTATTTTGAGAGAAGATAAAAATTTAATCATTTAGTTCATCAATTTTTGAGAAAAATATGGCAAAGAAGAAAGTATAAGATATTTAACATAAAATAATATAATACATATTTATAAATAAATTATATACTCAATAATTTTCATTTAAAAAATTAAAATTAAAATTTAAAATTGGTTACAATGTATATAAGAATATTATTTGATATTTAAAAATTATTTATTTTAAGTTTATTTTCCAAACAAGAATAATATTTGCTGGTAAAATAATAATATTTTATTAACATTATAATTTAAATATTCATATAAATCATTTTGTCATATTAATAATTGGAAATAAAATAAAATATATGTATATCTTTTTAAATAAAAATATTATTTGATATATGTGTATGCAGTTACATAACATATATGTAATTTCACATATGATAGTTGCAAGTGCATTTCAATTCAACTGGCAAAAAAAGGAGGCTTAAGGTTGGGAGATGGGAGAGGTCAAGAGTTCAAATTTTAGCTTTGTCATATTTTGCAACAAATATGTGGCGTGGCATATGGTGGTGACATGGCCCATGAGGTGGTTTGAAGAGGCACACATGTGGCAGGTAACTTGTGTGCGTGGTAGTGATGTGGTGCATGAGGTGGCTTGAGGAGGCACGCACATGGCGGTTGACGTGGCATGGGATGGTGGAGTAGCAAATGAGGGGCTTGAGGAAGTGTACGTGTGGCTGTGACATGGCATGAGATGGCAGGGTAATGTAGCATCATCTGTCAAACACGTGGCCTGTGACATGGCACAAGATAGCAAGCGACATGGTATCATCTATTGCATATATGGTAGGTAACGTGGCATCACGTGATACATACGTGGCAGAGTGATATGGTATAAAATAAATTATTTATTCTAAAAAAGTTTTGGCAATAACAAATGTTGCTAGTAAAAGTCTTTTTAGCGGCAACAGTTGTTGCCACCAAAAAAATACTTTTAGCAGCAAAACTTTTGTTGCCGCTGAAAGTATACTTTTGGCAGTGTCAATATTGATCATTGTCAAAAACTATTAGTGATAATTATTATAGCGATGACCTTTTAGCTGCACAAAGTCGCTCCTAAAAACTTTCAGCAGTGACTTTTGGACTTTTAGTGGCGATTTTTAGTTGCTGTCAAAAGTCTTTTTTTTTTGTGTCATTAGGATCAATCTAAACAGTATGTAAAAAACAAGGACTGGGATTATCAATTTAGTTTTATTTATTAATCCATTATGATGAATGTATATATCTACTCCAATAATTGGAAACAATTTCGTTACAATGGGAGAGGCTTATAATACTCTAGATAGTGAGATAGTTTGCAATACACACACACTCAACAATTATGATCACATTAATCACACACACACAGTCATATATAAATGAATACTGAATGAACATATATTGAATTTTTTTCCTCTTTTTAATATGGTGTTATGATGACCCTCAAGACTTAGAATTATAAGCGCCAAATGACTTAATACACTTAATTAAGGTTTCGAAAGCCAAACAATTTAATAAATTGATATATTTCGTATCTCTTTTTTCAACACGCCCATCCTACCCTTGCCACGGAGCTATTCCTAATGGCTAGCATTCCATCTATTTTATATTTAATAAGAAAAAACAATGATTCTAGCAATATAATTATCGTAGCATAAAGCTAAAAAAGTTGACTGTGATCTCCACCAATTTACTAAAAGATAATAGCAAAAAGAGAAAAACATACATGAGAGATATAGCTTCTATGAATGACAGTTTCTAACCCTTCTACTCCATTTTTTTTTTGAATCACCCACCACACTTGAAAGCCATCGAGGTTTATTGGTAAATATCACAATCCAAAACATTGTTGATCCAAATAAGGCTCCACATACATACCCTAGCAAGACAGGTCTCCATCCAAATTCAAATCTAGCTTCAAAATTTGAAATTTGTAGTGGTGGTTGTCTTTCCCTGTTAGGGATGCAAGAAATCATTAGTTGTGAACCATGCAATTTCTTGTTTCCTTTGAAGGAATCACTTGTAAATGTCTCAAATTGTTGGCCCTAGGAATGCAACCTTCAAGATCATTCAGTGAAAGGTTTAAGATAGATAGAAAGTTTAGATTAGTTAACTCCATAGGTATTTTTTCAATAAGCTTGTTTGATGACAAGTCCAACCATTCCAAATGTTTCAAATTTCCCATTGAGTTTGGAATTCTCCCGGTGAGCTTGTTATGTGAAATTGAGCCCCTTCAATGCCTTAAACTCCCCAATGGATATCGGATCTCTCCTTCAAACATTTTATTAGATAGATCAATGCATGTGAAGATAGTCAAAATTTGTTCTATTTGAATGTCCAATCCTTTCATGATTAATTCAATGGAGTCATGATATGTGTTAAGTAAGGGATATAAGGGAGATCCATAACCCATGTATTCTAAACCAATTTCTCCCTCTTGATTTTTCGTAGCATCAAAAGATTTGAGGTATGTTGCAGGTAAGGGGCCACTTAAATTGTTGTTGGATATGTCAAAAACTCTCGACTTTGTGAAGGCATAGCTGGCTTTGTTGTATAAATTAGGGACAGAACCATGTTACTTATTCTCCCTAAGAACGAGCACTTGCAATTCTTTAAGGTGTTGAATCCAGTCGGGAAATGTATCATGAATGCTATTTCTACCAAGATCTAAGACTTCTAACTTTGTGCAATGGACCAAAGATTGAGGCAACAACCCATTTAGAAAATTATCATTAAGATTTAGGGTCCTCAACTTGTTTCCGGCCTCAAATGTCTCTAGTATGGTGCCATAAAAGTTATTGTTTTGCAAATCCAATACTAAATGAGCAAGGCTAGAGATCCCAATGCAGTGCGGGATGGAGCCATTGAAGTTATGGGACAAGTTGAGAACTTCAACTGAGCTAGCATTGCAAATTGAAGAAGTGAGCTCTCCTTGAAGCATGTTGAAACTTAAGTTAATGAAACATATGTTCTTCCTTGGGCGGTGTTGCCAATGTATTTTTCCTACAAGGAAGTTGAGAGAAATAAGGTTTGTTATGAGAAAAAATTTTACCTCCGCAATTAACCTTATTTTTCTAAATCTGAAACACTCATATTTGAAAATATATATTTCCATTATATTGATTAGAAAAATTATTTAACCTTATTATATTGATTAAAAAAATATAATTCCACTACATTGGAGCTAAGAGATTCAACTTCCGCAAAAAAAGTATGCTCCGGAGGCTCTCAGAACCATTCTTGAAAACATGTGGCAAGATACAACTTAATTGAACTTTTGGGTTGACAAAAATCATTTATAATGGACTGTTTTAATTTGTTGTTACTAAGGCTCAAATGTTGAAGGCTTCGAACGTAATTTGCTAAAAATGTAAAGAATAAACCCATTGAAATAATTTCCATCCAAATATAATTCAATCAAGTTTGTTAAATTTCTGAGCATTTATAAAATAACAAATGTTAAGATATATTTTTTTTCACTTTAAATGAAAATTTGTTATTATAGTTTATTGAAAATTAAAGTGTCAATTACTAGAATAAATATATCTCAGTAATTAACTCATTATGGGAACATGGTTTGTCACTTAAAAGAATATTTAATAAAAAATAACTTAAAAAAATAAAAGTTGTTGCGTATAAGTTGTGTAGTGAAAGAGAAGACCAAATTTTCATTATCACTTTACTGTGTTATTTCATTTGTGGTAAAAATTCTGATAGGCGACAGTGAGTATCCCCAAAAGAACGTTAGTGAGAAGACCATAAATTCACAAATAAATATATCAAAATCAAAGTCTTTAGAGAAATGTATAGGAAGAAACATATTGGCGTGTTTGATGGTAGTCAAATTTGTATGTTATTTTGCAGTTACAATCCATTTGACAAGAAATTAAACATCGTATCATGAATGATAGAGGAAACAATGCAACTTCATTTACTTATGTGTTAAAGTTTTATATTGGCAATAGTTGATGACTTTTTAAAATCCTTAAAATTATACGAGCAAGGATATTTCTAGATTACAGCAAAATCTAAATGAAATTTTAGAGATTATCTAATTTTTCCTGAATATAAAATATAAAATATAAAATAACCAATATAAAAATTAGTGAATCATATGCTATAAAGTCATGATTATTGGATTTAATTTTGAAAATTTTATTGTTGGGTTTAGGTAGACTTAATTCATCATGTGAACATGATCTGACTCATAAGAAAAGCGATTAAGGAAACAAATCAATATGAAAGATTGAACGTTTCCCCTTAAAAGAAATTGACACAAAGAATGATAAAAAAAAATTGTGTGTTGCACAATTTCTTCTGTTATCACATTAGTCACACATTTATTCGACTATCATTGCATTATTTTGATTTGTGGTTGGTCAAAAAGAAAATTGAGCTTTTTTTTGTTTTTTTTTAATTGAACAAGTTTGAGATATTTATAAGTTGTTTCATATGAAATGGAATGAAAAGACTGTAAGGTCTACTCACAAGTCAAGCACGCCATATATATACTTACAAATAAAGGTATATATATCACAGAAAATGATCCACAAATTATGAAAAATGACCAAAAAATGAAATTTGTAATTTTTGGGCCTCTTTTGTAATTCTTTTGGTATTTTTTTGTAATTCTTGAGGTTATTTTCTATAATTTTTAGTTAACTGACCATCAAAATTAATGGTAGGGGAAGATTGGCATGACTTAAAATGCACAAAAAACAAGTTTAGTGTCTTATATGCCCTTGAGTCTATAATTTAATGCTCAAATTATCATGTCACCCTAAATTGTATTAGAGAGAGAGAGAGAGATTATGCAAGAAAACAATTAAAGGTAATTAATATATATTGATTTTAATTGGAAGGAAATCTTGAAAAGTAGTTACAAATTACAATTCTTTATCATTATAGTGATACAAATTACTTTTGACTATTTTTCTTAGTCACGTGGACGTGTCTCATATTTTGGTAATTACTGTTTGTTTGTTAGAAAAACTGGCACTAATATAGGTAACAATAAACAGTGATTAAAAATATAGATAGTAAGCGTGTGACTAAGGACTCCTTTGATATGCTTATATAAGCATAATTTTTTTTTTGACCAAACAGAATCTCCATTAAAGGAAGCAAAAGAGTTTACAAACAAAGGATAAAGAAAGCAACAGATAGTCAAAAGCCAAAAAGGCAAAGACCTAGAAAAAGACAATATAAGCATAATTATTTAAGTTAAAAAAAAACATGACTTGATTATCACTTATTTGATGTAATGAATGTTTTATCAGCACATGCTAATGACGCCACGACATTCACATATATGTAGTAGGATTTGGATCTTACTATTTTTAAAACAATTGAATTAAAATTTTATATAAAATTTAAAAAAGCTCAAAATTATTTATTAACGAGATGTATTGAACTTCTTATAAATTTATTGGTAAAATTTAGAAATTTGTAATAAGTCATATAATAATAAACTTATTAATCTTAATTAGGATTATCGTGTTTTCTCTAGCAATGGGAACATGGGCTGACTCATAAGAAAAACATTTAGCATGGACACAAATCACCATGAAAAATTAAATTTTGTCCCCTAAAATTGATGCAAGGAATGAGAAGGAATATTGCTTGTTGTATAATTTCTTTTGTTATTTCGTCGATGAGGGACCATATTTTCATTATCACTGCATTTTTTTGATTTGTGATCACTCAAAAAAAAAATTTGTGTTTTTATCTGAAATGAGTTTGACATATCTATAAGATATTTCGTCTAAACAAATCATACCTTTAAAATCTACTCACAAGTCAAGTAGGCCATATCCTATATACACACAAATTAAATAAATGTTGATAGATATTGTCAATTAAAGATGGAAGACTTTTGATTTGTGAATCATGCATTATTATTTTTTAGGAGAAAAATCTTGCCAAGAAATAAGAGTATTCGTTAGTTGAAAAAAATTAAATATTATTTTGCATCCCATTTATAGGATGCGGGAGCCCAGACAAGTAAGACAATTGCCTAGGTCCCAAAAAAAAAAGGCTTAAATACTCCTAATATGCATACATTAAATAGATGTACTTGTACCATTATTAATAAATGCTAGATGAAAAAAGTAAAGCCCCAATTCTTTCTCGTTGAAAACCTTTTTACATTTTCAAAATAATATTTAATTATTGGGTTGGTTTTAGGATGGCCATTAATTATTATTTATTCTCTTTCAACAATTTCCAATCTAAATCATCATCTCTAACTCTCTCACTATCACCCTCCATCTTCACTCTTCCAGTTTTTCTCTTTTTTTTGTTCCTATTCTAAAGCCTAAAGAATGCATTAGTCATCAGACACCTTTTTTGCTACAATATTTTTTTTTTTATATGTTTAGATCCAACCCAAGCATTGGAACATACAGCATTGAGTGGGGGCTTTGTGTTTTCGTCTCTGTACTACTAGCTATTAGGCGTGTTTGTTCCTTTTTAATTTAAGCTTTATTTTTTAAAAATACAAAATATCAAGTATATTACAAGATAGATTGATATCTTATTATCTATTGATAGTAAAATGTTAGAATTACTCAATTACTAAACCTTGTTATCTAATTTTACAACTCAAATGGTTAGGAAAGTAATATAAGGATCAATAAATTGTTATAGGTTTTAAAGTGCATTTTTGTCCATGTACTTTTCTTCGAGAAGTGCTAGACATCCTGTACTAATAAGTAGAGTATTTTTCTCCTAAATCATTTTTCAAATGAGCAAAAATCCCTCTCTGTTAGTGATTCGTTAACGATAGGAGAGTTTTGCTTCTCTGGAAAATGATTTAGGGAAAAAATTCTCACTTATTAGTACAGGATACCCATTATTCTTAAAAAAAAAGTATAGAGGCAAAAATATATTTTAACCCGTTATTATATGTTAGGCCCTTTAGTCATTTCACCTGGGGCTTCAAAAACCCTTGACACCGCACTACTACCACTTAGGTGGTACAAATTGATTATTGAATAGTTGTTTTTACACACTTCTCCATGAATTGCATGTAATTTCAAACTAGCATTTGCTAGCTATGCACGAATCCAAATTGTTGTTATATATTATGTGCATTAATTACTAGACTTGAGGTTGATTTATGATTTATAATTTTGATTGGCAAACACTTGAAAAAATGAGCATTCAGTTATAATTTATAAATAATATGGCTTGTTATTATCAAAACACAAGAGATTGATTTGTTGTGAAAGTCCGATATTGTAGAAGTGATAGTATATTTTGTGAATACTGTTTATTTTAACAATGCAATAAAATAATTTGCATAAAGATAGAGATGTTAATTTTTTTAATAATTCTTATAATAATGAACCTATTGATCCAAAGATTACAATTATGTTTCTTCAACCAATGTAACCCAAACCATTTTCAATTGTTTTGCCTTTTCAAACAAGCAAGCTTATGAAAAAGAGGGGTCCTCTAGTTTGAACTTCCAATGGGCTTGAATAATTCTCAATTTCCTTTTATTTTTTGGTAAGATGATGGGCCACAAGCCCAAAAGAAATAAAAAAAAAAAACAACTCAACCCCTTTCAAACCCAAACCCACATCTATCTTGTGAACAAATTAGCCTCATACATTCAATTTCTTCAATCCAAGTATGAATACCTTCTGCGACAGGCCAGGGTGATGATTTAAGAAGTGTAATTGAATTTCGGTCTTAAAAGTTCCGGCTGTAATGGGCCAAATCGTGAGATATTAAAGGATACTAGTTCCAACTTATTTACATCTCTATGCTATTTTCTTTTTAAGAAAAATCCATACCATAAATTTAATGATTTTTTGTGTATAATGCTTTCATGATTAAAATGAATAATAAATATAAAAAAGAATAAAACATCTAAATTAAAGGCTTCATATGCTTGAGACATGGAAAGGGACACTACGAAAAAACTTATGTTCATGTAGCACCTTTTTTTTTTTTTTTTGGTTTATTCGTAGTGCTTTGAAATGCCTCCAGTGACACTCGTGTTCATGAAGTGCAATGTATGCGTTTGCCAAAGACCATTCTCCTGATGGTTATGAAACCTCACTTGACGCCATAGAGAACTAGAGAAGTGACGCTATAAAAAAGTATATTTTTGTTGGTTTCTTCATTAACTTAATTTGGATTTTGAGGTCATCATGGTATTTTTTATATTGAATAAAAAGCAATTAAAAAAATTAAGATATACCATCTACTTCAGTTTCACTGCATTATTAATTTCATGTCTGTATCAATTGTTTATTCCTTAATTCACAATTTCATCACGGTTATTTTGACAAACAATAAAATTGGAGTGAAATTTTAGAGAGCATATGATTTTTTCCAACTATAAAATATTACATAATTAATATAAGACTAAAAATAATAAGGTAAGCAATCATTTTACTAGATTATGAAATCATTTTATGAAAAAATATCTGATTAAAAAATCTGCTATATTACCAAGTGCGTGGACCCCTTAAACATTATTGAAGGGTTTGATTCTTGAAAATGTGTACAAAAAAGTATTACATCAGAGAAAACAATCCTTTAAATGATGCTTAGATTTTTTAAAAGATTAATCTCATAATTGCTGGCTATAAGGATATCTTGGACAGCCAAAAAAAAAAAAAAGAAGCTTCTACATAAATTAATAATTAACATTGTTTTTTTGGCCTGAAAATAATTAATGTTGTTACCGCCATTACTTTCTACAATTTTACTTTCATAGTACTCCCTCTGTCGCAAATTATAAAACTCTTTTGAACAAAATCTCGCATATCAATAAAGCTTATTAAATACACTTTACAACCTTAGTTTTTTATACAAAATATAAATTTTCAAAAATACTTTCATTTAATACTCCATTGATGAAAGAATATTGAAAAAAGAGAATATATGAGAAGGGTAATATTGAAAAAGCGTCATTAATGAGACCTAATTTTTATCAAAGTATTTTATATTTTGAAATGTCGAATTTTTTTTAAAAATATCTTATAATTTGGGATGGAAGGAGTAATAACCAGCAATTACAAATGAGTCAAGAAAGAGATAACATTTCATTGGTATAATGCAACCTTTTCAATGAGCCTGTAACACGTGTTAGATGAAGCTGGCCTTCTCTTTTGCACGTGAACCCAACAACACGGTTTTGGTCTTCGGATTCCCTGGGCAAAGCGTTGGAGGTCCCCGTTCACGTGATTCCATATATACAAAATCAAGTGCCACTCAATTTTACAATAAGACACCGTTAGAAATTACTCACCCATTCATGGAAATCTGGCAATGATTGGATATTTTATATATTTCTGTTTAATGAGAGTTGATCAAAAATAAAGAATTAATGATTAATTGATTCCTAATTGAATCCAAAATAGGAAGTCTTCCCGCATTTATTGTGAAACATTCTATCACATTAATTCCCTCTATTTTGAGCCCAAAATATGGTTGGACTAGCCTTTTTTTTAGTTATATTAAAATTTTCATTCAATTCCTATAATGTAATATGTAATTGATTTTCTATAGTTATTTATATATCTTTGTCTATTATTAAAATTTTAATTCATCTGTTTTATGTTTGAAAGATAAAATTTTTTTTAATGAAATAATTATAATTAATTTTTTTCATATCAAGGAATATATGAAATTAGAATAATTTAATTTAAATTTATTACTGTTATCTTTTCAAATTTGGATTAATTATTTTTGCCAAATTTGTTACTGTTATCTTGTAAGATGTATTCAACTCATTCAAGAATTAAATTCTAAGTTCCTTCAAATAACTATGATAAAAAAAATATGAAATAAATGTTTATTGATAGTATATGGACTTGAAGTATGAGGCAAGGATTAATGGAACAGAAGATGTGATTTTGGCCTTTGCATTTCGGCTTCCGCGCGCCTTTGTTCATTCTCGGAAGCCACTTTTTTGGGTTCTTTTTTTTTTTTTTTTCTTTTTCTTGTGTGTGTTAGCATTCATGGAAAATTCATAGCGCGAGAGGGATGAAGGAAGAGGTGGAGTAACTTATTAAAAATAAAATAAAATAAGGGCACTTCTATAATTGCACAGTAAAATTATTAACAATTAAAGAGCTACGAAGTTGACAATAATTTATACTCCTTCTCTTCCTATTTATAAATCACTTCCAACATTTTTACTGAAACCAAGAAAATTCTTAAATCTCATTAACTTTATTTAAAAATTTAATAAATTTTTAATTTTATCTCTGTTAAATATATCTATTAAATCTAATTACTTTCCTCGCGATAATGTTTGCTAATTAGTGATCAATACGTGGCCACTGGCAATTAGATTTCGTTTGCTTGGTGGGTCAAATTATATTCGGCAGCGGGTGCATGAATTATTGACTCCTCGGCTACCACCCTCGATTTTTAATCAATCATACTTTTTGTCGAAAACATTCACTGCTCCTTCTGCCTACTTCCATTCTCCTTCGTGAATCCACACACTTTTGCTCTCCAAGCTAATTCTTCCATCAACTTCTTTATTCCAAGAATGTAGCACGCGTTTGATTGGCCATCATTTTTATTTTTCTCATTGGTCGACTTCAATTTTATGGTAAATGTGAGTGGTCACAATTCCATTTTACCATCTGTTTAAGCCTCATAACTCATTGTGCATTCACACCTAAAGAAGGCATTGTGTTCACGCTGTGTACCTTCGTTTGTGCTTTTTCGCTAATCCCTTTGTTATGTTGGCCATCGCCACTTGGTTAATTTTCAATTTTTTTTAAGGGTTCATTGATTACTCTCTCTCGTATCAGTATCGTCCGTGTCTTCTAGATGCCTGTCCACTCTCTTAGTCCTTTTAAAATTCAAATTTTAAATTTACTCAAATATTTATCCCTGGCAACACCATCTCATCTTCTCTCAATCCTTCAATGCCCAAGAAGCAAGCCATGCTCGAGCTTTGTGATTTGCAACTCTACGTTGATGCTAATTCACTAAACAGTTTTTCTTCCTGAAAGAGATATTCTCGATTGATCGGAATCTTGCATTCATTCTTTCTCCAAGAACTCCTGCATATTGAAGGAAAATGGTAATGGTTTTGCTTTGTTTCTTTTTCAGAAGTTTATATAATCGATCAACGAAGGAGATTAATCTCGATCACTATACCCAATGTGGCTCTCCTCTATTGATGTGCTCTTCATCTCGTAATGGACAATGAAATGTTCTCTGATGATCTGTTCCAGGCCACCATTTGTCCGCTAATAATTTCTAGTCTGATTCTAGCCATGGCCGTTAGCTTGTATTACCAGTTCTGTCCGCAATTAAGCCATATTACTTTGCATCTTTGAAACGTAATGGGTCCATTTATTCATTGTTTTGGGGAAAAAGTTAAGAACAATCAAAGCAACTGTGACTGCCATTCTTAAGCGTGCAGTGCCCATTTTCATAAATATGAGCCCCACTTTCTGATTTATAAGGTTGTTTCTATACCATTTTCTAATTTCTAATCTCAAGCGTTAAAAGATTCAGTGGAACCACTGACAAATGGCAATCAATATGCTTCTTTTGGGTACAAATCTATGATGGGTGACTGTAACATCCTGAATTTTTGACTTAGAAGCTCAAGAATATGCCAAAATTCAGTAACTTACCAAGCCCAAATAATCAGAAGTCCTTAAAGTGACTTGAATAGAAAGAATGATTCTTAAGGATCAAATGATAAATTTAAAGTCTTTCTTGGGCAGAAGCGTAATATTTTTACAGACTTCAAGAAAGTGTCCAGAACTAAAAAATGAGCAAGTTGAAGTCTAGAAATATCTAGGATAGGCTAACAAGAAATAAAAAAGGTCCAAGAGGGCAATAAAGATCTATAAGATTAGTCTTGGAGAATAATTAATAAAGTTGTTGGATTAAATAGAAGTGGTGTTATTTGACAACTTTATCCTTATATCTTAAGTCTCCTAGAGAAAAATTACAGTTAGATTCTACGGATCATAGTAGATCCAAAAAGGGCTCAGTAAGATCGCAGTTAGGTCTCAAGTTCACGGTTAGATCTCATGGTCATAATAGATCTAGTAGAAAGTCACTGAGCCATAGCATATGCGATAGTTCTCTAGGAAGATGAGTTTAAAATACTAAGACCTCTTAAATTTGGCTAACTATTATAGAGAGAGTATCTTTGATTTTTTTTCTCAGATAGCTCAACTGTTAACTAGGTTAAGAAAGGAAAGAGAAGGAAAACGAGCAAGAGTAATAGCCTATCCAGAGCCAAATAGTAACTATTAATGTTCAAAGTTAATTATATGTAATTACATATAATAAGAGTATGAATAAGTACCTAGATTCAAAAATAAACAAGAGTGAACATTAACCCTATAATATCAGCTTTTAAGAGTTTTGGGTTTTTAAGTGTAATTATAGAAAATTACCTAAAATTCATGAAGAATTAAAGGAAATCAGTTTATAAAAAGGAACAAATATTTGGTTGAATTATGCCAATTTTATTGGTTAAGAGTTGCTTGAAAGAATTACTTTACAATTTAAATAGTATTAGGTTAAGGTAATACCAATTTTTGCTATGTCTAAAAGTTAATTTTAGCAAGAGCCCATTTGGAGGGAGTAGTGACGTGAAGTTGGATCTGAAATGAAGAAGAAGGCAGGCATTTACATGGTCCAAAACTGATCAAAATATTGGTTAGAATAAAAAAGGTAAATTAAATATTTTGGAATCCAAACATTATCAAAATTGGTTCATTCTTCCATTAAAACCCACCACACCCATTTCTTCTTCCTCATTGCATCATTTCGGTCAGACTACGGAGAGAGAAGACAGAGAAATTGCAAGCTTCTTCCATGGATTCGCATGAGAGGTTTAGAGAGAGAGAGAAGAAAAATCAACCAAAATCAACGTTAAAACTACATTTCTACCTCAAAGTCTCTTCACAAAGGTTGGTCTTCTCATCAAGAGGAATATTTCTATGGTTTTAGTTTTTCAAGAGGATGAGTTTGGAGATGGCATAGATGGAGGAAGTAGTGAAGAAGCAAGAATAAGTTAGTGCATTGAGAAGAGATATAGAAGAGCTTCTTTTTGAATTATTTTTCATAATTTTTGTTTGAGTTTTTATGATTATGAGATGCTGCCCTATTTTTCCATAGGTAATAAGGGTTGATATTTTGATGATTAAATGATAGGAAAGGGCTTGGAAATGGTTACAAAGATGTTACTTATTAATTATTAACAAATGGTAGCTTGATTTCAAGTTTGATGTAATTTTTGGATGGCCAATTTTCAAGGAGAAATACTGCCCAATTTTTGAAAGAATTAAGCAATGATCAGTTAAGCACTTACGTTTACAAAATATGATTTAGAACCTAGCCTTGAGACATATACGTATGAAGTATGAAAATAACTTAAAGAAACCATAATTTAGGGTCTCAAAGACCCATAGTTACTGTCAAGGATGGTTCAAAGGGAAGGAGTTAGAATTGGTCCAATTTGAGTTTAAAAATGAGTTCCTTATGAAAAATTGAGTGGAAAAATGTTGGTACAAGAATTTTATGTCAAAGGAAGAATAAAGGGAAAAATTAAGATAATGAAGGTAAGAGTTGAAAAAGGAGTAAGTTGTCATTTATTGAAAATGTGATTATTGACTCAAACAATTGACATAAATATTTTATGGCAAATATTTATGGTTAATGAGTGTCATGAAAACGGAATTGGAGGTTTGGTCATGGGGGGATCAAATAAAAGCAAGGAAAACAAAGAAGAAATAGTAAAGCCAAAAGGTAGTAAACTTACCTTTCATTACATGCTTGGTATTTATGCTTGTATGATGATATGTATGATTAGTTTCTTTGATTCTATGAATCATGAATAAATGTTTGAAACTCTATTTTTAAGTGCTCCATGGTCCAATGTATGATGTATGAGCATGTAACATGTCAATAGGTTAGTTGTGAAGTCATGTAATGCAAATATATGTTATGTATGAAACTTTTGCCTTGTATGCTTGAATGTTATTGTTTACTATTGAGGTTTTCTCGAATCTCACCCTGATTGACTGACCATGTTAGGTTATAAGCCTCCAAACGAAGAGCTAGAGCAAGAAGTAAAGGCAAGTAGATTAGGAAAAATAATTTTTCCTATGGCATTACTTTGATAGAAATGAGAAATGTATAAATAATCCCATAAGCTATGTAAATTTATGATGAGGCTTTGGTACATATAAGAGATATGTGTTGATGTATGATGGCCGATTTAGAGTCCTAAACTAGCCTTGAAATCATGATTTTAATATGCATGATTGGGATTGTCTAGCTTAGGCTCTTTTCAAAGGAGAGTTATTGTTTTATTATTTAACATATAGCAACCCATATCCAATGCTCATAATAATTTTTATGATAAAACTAGACACAGAGAGATTTCTAAAAAGTCCTAAACCAGATCATTTGGGCATGTACAACTTGAGTTATGAATTTTTCAAGTTATGGCCCAGATTCTGTCAACAAAGCAGACTTGGAAAAATGAGTAAACTGTGCCATTTGGAACCAAAAAGGGTTTAAAATGTATTTTTATCACTTAAATGACTTTTATATCTTTCAAGAGAATTTTAGAGCATCCTCATATGAATTTTCTAGATTTAGTTATGAATTTTCAAAATTCAGCAAAAATTCTAGACTTACTAAATAAGCAGTAACCCGATGAATAATTTGTGAATTTTAATTTATAGATTTCGATTTCTATTTTTTCTGAACCATATCGCTCCCAATTGCATAAGAAAATTTTTAAAAATTAAGATTTGATAGTGATGGTGCTTGCTATCCTTGTTTGAGACCATACAATCAACATAAGCTTCAATTTTGGACTACAAACTATGTTTTTTAGGTTATGACAATTCTTACAAGGGATGCAAATGCTTTAAGTCCTACTAGTAAAATCTATATGTCAAGATATGTGGAATTTAATGAGTTTGATTTTCCTTTTGCACTAGGATTCATAAACAAGAAGAGTGTGCCTGTTGAAGAAATTCATCCCATAATTTTCTTCATGCTAGCTCATAGTTCTTTGCCTCAAAAGTATCCTAATGAAGATATGCTTCCAGCTGATGTCTCCAAGATGTCATCAACTCTTTCACTTATTGTACCTAATAGATGCGAACTGGTTAGTTTGGCCTAATGATAGGCAATCTATTGGTGGTTATTGTGTGTATTTTGGCAACAATCTTGTTTCATGGTCAGTGAAGTAGCAGAATGTGGTCTCTTATCAAGTGCCAAGTTTGGATATTGTGCTTTGGCTATTTTAGCTACTGAACCTACTTGGATTCAATCTTTCATCAAAGAAATTGGTCCTCATCTGGAAGAACTTCAAATCGCTTGGTGCGACAATCTCAGCACAGTGACTCTTGCCTCTATTCCTATGTTCCATGCTCAGTCAAAGCACATAGAACTTGATGTTCACTATTTGAAAGATCATGTAATGACCCTAAAGTTAAATATTTTTTAAAAAAAATCCTCCCAATTAATATTTTATTTAAATTAGTTATAACAAGTGGATAGAGGTATTTTACTGTAATTTATGATAGTACCTTACTTAAAGGTCTAGAGTTTGAATTCATTGAGCAGAAGTTTGATTTTATTTAGTTTTAAATTAAAGAAAAATTGTAGGCTCTTTCTTGTAATTTTTCCTTGTGTCGTTTCTTATAGTTTTCCTAATTTCCTTTTTGTTCAGAATTTATAATCTTCTTATGCGAAAAGTAAAGCATTGTTCAGCATCCATTTCTTTCCCTTCTCTTCACTGACATCATGCTTCCTCCTTTTTCCTTCTCTTCTTTTCGTTAATCATCATTGAGCTTCCTTCTCATCCAGTCAGCTCGACATCAACAAGTGCACCATCTCTGTCCACCACATCTCCTCCTCAGTTTGTTCTTCTGCTATGGTGGTTGCTGTAGTATTTTCTTCGCTCAATAATGTTGCCTTGTTCCTGGATGGTTTTAGGTCACCACCATTCTAGTGGCTATGGGGTGCACTACTCTTTCGTCCTCTTTGTTAGTTTTGTTCAAGGGATTTGAAGAAAGAAAATCTCAATTGAGGTAGTAAGGGAGGATTGAAGTTTTAAAGGGTGAATTTAACACTTGAGAATACTGCAAGTAAATAGCATCTTGACTTATTTATG
Organism: Prosopis cineraria; assembly: GCF_029017545.1. Classification (NCBI taxonomy): domain Eukaryota; kingdom Viridiplantae; phylum Streptophyta; class Magnoliopsida; order Fabales; family Fabaceae; genus Prosopis; species Prosopis cineraria. The sequence goes on from NW_026555381.1 coordinate 59,092, forward strand.
AATAAATTTTTTAAAAATTTTTTTCATAGATCATTCAATAAGAATTATATTATGTATTTAATACTTTGTTAGTTAAATTATTTTTATTTTGAAAAATTGTAATGAGATGTTGAAGGATATTTGAATTATTATGTATATGTGTTTTTCCTCACAAAGGATACTTTCAAGATTGATTAAATTATTTTTATTAGCATGGGTAATATTGGTTTCTCAATAAATGAAAGGATGGACATCAATTATAAATTTTTATTCTAACAAATTTTTAATGTTCAAAATTTTTCATGCGAGTTTAATTTTGAGAATAGAACTGTAATAATCCAAAATTTTAAATTAGATAAATTTTCTCCCAATTGATATTGAATTTATTTATTCTAATTTTATCACAAATGAAGAGTAATGACATAATGAAATTTATAGTGGATACTTATATAAAAGCTTAGAGATTGAATATTACTTAAATTAAATGTTAGTTTTATTTCTCTTAAATACGAAATTGCTAAAGTACCTTTACTTCTTATTATAAAAATATTATAATTACAATAAAAAAATCTGATGGGGTCTTGTTTTGTAATTTTTTTCCAACAAATTTTGGTCATGTTCTGTAACTTTTCCCAATAAGTTTTATATTTCATTCCTCCTTCCTTCTTTGTCGGTTAAAATCCTCAGAACAGAGTGAGAGTTTTCGCGATCGTTCTCTGTTTTCTTCTCCTCCCTTTGCACTAGTTTCAGTTATTCCGATAGCATATGTGTCTCCTTTTCGTGCGGAAGGTCATCCACTCTCTCTCCTTCTGCTGTTCGTCCATTTCTGTCTGGTTCTGTAGCTGAATCTCTGCTCTGTTCTTCACTGTTGCACGGGTGAAAGAGGTGCGTGCGTGTTCAGCTTCCTCTTTTCTTCCTCCTCAGCTGTTGAAGGTTCTGTTTGTGTGTGTATGGTAGTACAATTTTGCTGTTTGCTAGCTAAAATAATGGTCTTTTTCTTCTTGTTCGTGTGAAAGAGACCGAAGCCCTTCTCCTTTCTTTCTTCGACGCAGAACATGTGCTGATTCCTAGCCAGTTGTTGCCACTGAGTTTTGTTTGAGTTGCTGGTTTTCTTTTCCTTCCTCTTCAATATTTTTCGGCAGCACCGAATGATTCTTTCCTCTCCTCTGGCTGGTTGATGATATTCTTACTCTTCATTGTCGCTGTCATGAAATTCCAAAAAGAATTGAGGTGTATGATTCGGTTAATGTTGGATATTATTTTGCTGTGATGTTGAATTGAATTTGGTCATGAAATTAAAAGTTTGGAAGTTGTTGGAATTACTTAGTTGCTCATTTCATAAATTTTTCAATGATGAATAAGGGTATTTGCAAGAATGTTTGAAAGAAGTTAGTGGAAGTAAGATTGTTTAATTTTCATATTAGTTGTCTAGAGATATCTTATATACTATGTGAGGAAGTATATGTCTTAATAAAAATTGTAAAGTTGATCTCTACCTATTAGAATTGTATAGCACTTAAAAGGAAAATATGGACTAAATGATAATTTTGTTAAACTTGGAACTAGAGTTGTATTAATGGTGATAGTTGAATGTTGCATAGTGTTGTTGATTACCTCATAGAAGTTGTTGAAGGGTTTAGTGAAAGCTTAAGGGACTAATGAAAAATTTAAAGGATTATTAAAGATTTTAGATGTTAATTTTACTTATTTATTATGAGAAGGGAAAGTTATAATGACATGAGGATTGTTAGATTATTATATATTAGATTAATCTGGAGCACCATTGGCGTAAACAAGAAATTTAGGGAGTCTGACTATAAGATTTTTGGAAACTCAAGTGAGTGGATAGCGTTTCGAATCAATTTCTAGTAAAGTGTTTATAAAATTTCTTTATTTAAATTTTACTATTATTCCTTTATAAATTGTATAAATGCCTTTGTTAATCTTATTTTTCTAATAATTATCTTATTAACAAAACTGTTTTGATTTTACTAATGATTTATACTATTCATAAGTGATGGTTGAAACGGACATATGATAAATTATATCAATTTTCAAAAGCAGTTTAATTATTTAATTCTATGTTGATATAATTTTTTTAAATTTTTATTTTTATTTTTATTTTTAATGCAATGACTCATACATGGAGAAAATGATAAATTTGGACAATGAAAAATGATGGTTAAATAGTGTTTGAAAGAAAATTTTGAAATTGTTTTCTTATTCCACATATGCTTGATTTCATTAGAATTATGACATTTTGAGGGATCAGATTATTATTTATATAATTCAAAGGGATTTTACTGTCATTTTCCCTACAAAAATTATCAATTGTCATTAAATCTAGTATGTCTATATAAGTATAAAAATTATCTTAAATATAACAAAAATAATTTTAAGTAATGCTCGTTTTAACCCCATGATTTAATGATTTTGCAAGATAAAAAATTGAAAATAAAAATAAGTTAAATTGATGTAGAAATAAAAGTATAAAAATAAAGTTAATAGGAGACGCATAAAATGTAAAAATAAAGATAATGGCATTTTAGATTTACTCCATTTCAATATTAATAAACAATATGAAATTGTGAATGAAGTGATGAAATGCAAAATTCTATTTTAGATATACTCCATTTCAAAAAAGAGATTTAAAGAAAAGAAACATAAGTATAATTAAGTACATACCTGTAAATGAGTTACCATCCAAATCCAAATATACATCCAAATCCATTTCAAAAAATGAGTTACCAGATTTATGCAAGTTGTTGATAGTGATTTAAAAAACAAAAAGAAAAGGAATGATATTGAATTTGATGTTGACTTAGAGGTAGGTCTTAAATGAAGAGTATTCGTTTGGTGTTTCATTTATTAATGCTGCAATATACTAGTATGACCGTTGCCATATGATCGAGACTCAAGGAATACAAATAGATTGAGATTTATTTTATGAAGATGTTGTCATTCTTAATAGACAAATAAAGAAGTTTCAATTGAAGGAAATCGCTTCAATAAAATTGTTTTAGCATAACCATTCACAGGAGGAAGCTACTTGGGAAGTCAAAAGTGAAATGTGTGTTAAGTATCTGCAATTGTTCAAAGATTGGAGTAAGAATATTTAAATTTGAAGGACTGAATTTTTTTTTAAGGGAAAAAGAATGTAATAGCCCATAAGTTTTTAAGTAAAATGAAAACATGTAACAATACATTTTGAGAGTATTTTTATTTGTTTTGGGAACATATTTAGCAAGAAGAACAGCGGGCTTAGTGGAGATTCTGCTGCCAATTACCTAAGTGATCCTAAGTTTGAATCTTCCAGACATCAAGAATGAAAAATTTTATAATTTTGTTTCATCCTGAAATTACCATTTTGCCCTTCTGTAAAAGGACACATAAATAAGGGAGAGAGATCAGAAACTGCAGAAAACGCACGCACCAGTCACCACCGCCATTCTTTCTTCTCCTTCTTTTGAGTTTTTATATAGCCAAGGTTAATCCTTTTCTTTTCATGATATCTTTTATTATTGATTAAATTAGTTGGAATTATCATAGAAGCTTTACCTTAAGATTAATTCTGTGCTAATTATGTGTTTAACTATTGGAGGTATTTCACAGATCCTATAAAACTTCCCTATTAATGTGTTAAAATATGTTAAGTATCTCTCTTTCTACCGTTTCTCATAATTTCGTATTTTTTTAATATTTTCAATAAATGAAATATGTAATGCAAGGAAACTTAACATACAATGCTAAAATGAAAAATCAGCAGGAATAAGTTCATTTATAACTCAGATCTGGAAGTTCATTAATAACTAGATTAAGTTGGCAAGCTAGCTAAAATCACACGAATAGATTACAAAATATCGATCCCTAAATAAGCAGAAGTTAAAATGTATCTCATATAAAGATAAAAGCGTGTGTTCAGTGAGACTCATCCTGTATTGGTTCAAAACACAGAATATTTATGCAAACTTAATAACTACCGTGTAACATATATCGAGACTTGAGTTCACATAAAAGAAAACGAAACGAAAAAAGATTAATTTCTCTTTCACACAAGATTTCTTCCCTCTAATGAATTCATTTCCATTTCAAGATTTTTTTGGGGCCAAAAGTTTCAATATACAATAATTTTATGATTGGAGAAGTTGTTCAAGATTAAAAATAACCAAGAAGATACTTTTTCAATAATACGAAAAAAAACACATGCTCATGATTTAAGAAAATGGTGCTGATGAAAATTAAAGGAAATTAATAATTGTTCCACATTTTGACTTATTATATCACATACATAGATAAAGACATGTAAAGATAGGTAATGAAGTAAGTACTCATGATTCATAAACCATAAAGAGGTGACACGTGCAAGTGGAAGAGAAATGAAAGAAAAAATGGGGAAACGAATGCACAATTAATAGAGACAGGGATCAAGCCAAAAGTAAAAAATGAAGGGGCGGGCCAAGGTAGTAATTTTCTTCTTTGATCTGGCCCTCCTCTGACCTCTCAAGTGTCCTATTAAAAGAGGGGGAAAAAATTCCGTTAAATTATATTTGAACATTTAAATTTGATAATTTTTAAAAATATAAATTTAATTTAAACGGTTTACATTTATAGTGGAAAGGTGATGAAGAAAAAAAGAAGAGAAACCCAACCCATAAGGCAGGTCCGTCTGTGTAAGGCTGTTCATTCTTTCCCATCTAAACTACACTGTTTTGACTGGAAAATCTAAATGTTATGAGAAGAAAAGATCTACTATTGTGGATGGATAAAGCATTCTTGAGAAACTTAACTTTCTTCATCACGCTACCAAAAAAAAAACTTTTGGTAATAATTTTTAACGGCAATAAATCAAAGTTGCTTCTAAAAGTATACTTCTCATCGCAACAAATTGTTACCATCAAATATACTTTTAATGGTAACAATTAAATATTATCACTAAAATTTTTGGTGGCAACCTTGATATATCAAAGTCGCCACCAAAAGTATTTTTATAAAAAATTAATTTATATAACCTATCGCTACCAAAATATTTTTATAAAAAATAATTTATATAATCCACTTTTGCTGCCAAAATTATTTTTAAAAAATTAAATATAATTTTAAATTATATTAAATAATTTGTAAAATTATAATTTGAAATTTTAAAATTTTTTATGAATTTTTTAAAAAATTTTAAATTAAATAAAATAATTTAAAATATAATTATAAAATTAAATTTTTTAATTTATTTATAGAATTAGAAATAAATGATATATAGGATTGTGAAATAAAAAAATAATAATAGTCAAGATGTGCTAAGTTTAATTATTAAATTAGTTCTAATTTTGTATTATTCATAATCTTTTTTTAGACATATATAGCTCATATTTTTTTAAGAATTATGTTATTAAGCTAGTAGTTTAATATGATAAATTAAAATCTTGATGGGTTATCACTTTTAATTATAATTAGGTTAAGTCATACATAAATTATTTCTTACATACAAATATATAAATGGCATTGGGATGTTAAAGTTGTACAAATGTCACGAGATGTAAATGATATTATAAAATACTTGGCATATTACATACTTGATGTTTAGCTTGATATATATATATGGTGTTTACTTCTTTCACTGAGCTCTAATAGCTTTTAAACAAGGATTTCATATAATTCCTCATAGTATATTTAGGTTTCCATTGTTATAAAAAAGAAGTTACTAATAATATTTTTACAACTAATTATTAGTAAGAATAATATGAATAACTATTCAAATCCACCTTGCTATGAGGTTGAGAATGATTAGATGTTAACTGGATTGATCACATATGAGATTTTTATAATTATCATATATTGTAAAAGTGATTAGTATTCTATTTCAAAATTATTCAAAATGATTATTAACGAAATTTATGTAGTTATAATTAATTTGTTATTAAAATAATTTTTTAAGATATTGAAAAATTATGATAAAATATATTTTTAATAAAAGAGGGGGAAACATTTAGCTATTTTGAGAGAAGATAAAAATTTAATCATTTAGTACATCAATTTTTGAGAAAAATATGGCAAAGAAGAAAGTATAAGATTTTTAACATAAAATAATATAATACATATTTATAAATAAATTATATACTCAATAATTTTCATTTAAAAAATTAAAATTAAAATTTAAAATTGGTTACAATGTATATAAGAATATTATTTGATATTTAAAAATTATTTATTTTAAGTTTATTTTCCAAACAAGAATAATATTTGCTGGTAAAATAATAATATTTTATTAACATTATAATTTAAATATTCATATAAATCATTTTGTCATATTAATAATTGGAAATAAAATAAAATATATGTATATCTTTTTAAATAAAAATATTATTTGATATATGTGTATGCAGTTACATAACATATATGTAATTTCACATATGATAGTTGCAAGTGTATTTCAATTCAACTGGCAAAAAAAGGAAGCTTAAGGTTGGGAGATGGGAGAGGTCAAGAGTTCAAATTTTAGCTTTGTCATATTTTGCAACAAATATGTGGCGTGGCATGTGGTGGTGACATGGCCCATGAGGTGGTTTGAAGAGGCACACATGTGGCAGGTAACTTGTGTGCGTGGTAGTGATGTGGTGCATGAGGTGGCTTGAGGAGACACGCACATGGCGGTTGACGTGGCATGGGATGGTGGAGTAGCAAATGAGGGGCTTGAGGAAGTGTACGTGTGGCTGTGACATGGCATGAGATGGCAGGGTAATGTAGCATCATCTGTCAAACACGTGGCCTGTGACATGGCACAAGATAGCAAGCGACATGGTATCATCTATTGCATATATGGTAGGTAATGTGGCATCACGTGATACATACGTGGCAGAGTGATATGGTATAAAATAAATTATTTATTCTAAAAAAGTTTTGGCAATAACAAATGTTGCTAGTAAAAGTCTTTTTAGCGGCAACAGTTGTTGCCACCAAAAAAATACTTTTAACAGCAAAACTTTTGTTGCCGCTGAAAGTATACTTTTGGCAGTGTCAATATTGGTCATTGTCAAAAACTATTAGTGATAATTATTATAGCGATGACCTTTTAGCTGCACAAAGTCGCTCCTAAAAACTTTCAGCAGTGACTTTTGGACTTTTAGTGGCGATTTTTAGTTGCTGTCAAAAGTCTTTTTTTTTTTTTTGTGTCATTAGGATCAATCTAAACAGTATGTAAAAAACAAGGACTGGGATTATCAATTTAGTTTTATTTATTAATCCATTATGATGAATGTATATATCTACTCCAATAATTGGAAACAATTTCGTTACAATGGGAGAGGCTTATAATACTCTAGATAGTGAGATAGTTTGCAATACACACACACTCAACAATTATGATCACATTAATCACACACACACAGTCATATATAAATGAATACTGAATGAACATATATTGAATTTTTTTCCTCTTTTTAATATGGTGTTATGATGACCCTCAAGACTTAGAATTATAAGCGCCAAATGACTTAATACACTTAATTAAGGTTTCGAAAGCCAAACAATTTAATAAATTGATATATTTCGTATCTCTTTTTTCAACACGCCCATCCTACCCTTGCCACGGAGCTATTCCTAAGTGGCTAGCATTCCATCTATTTTATATTTAATAAGAAAAAACAATGATTCTAGCAATATAATTATCGTAGCATAAAGCTAAAAAAGTTGACTGTGATCTCCACCAATTTACTAAAAGATAATAGCAAAAAGAGAAAAACATACATGAGAGATATAGCTTCTATGAATGACAGTTTCTAACCCTTCTACTCCATTTTTTTTTTTTTGAATCACCCACCACACTTGAAAGCCATCGAGGTTTATTGGTAAATATCACAATCCAAAACATTGTTGATCCAAATAAGGCTCCACATACATACCCTAGCAAGACAGGTCTCCATCCAAATTCAAATCTAGCTTCAAAATTTGAAATTTGTAGTGGTGGTTGTCTTTCCCTGTTAGGGATGCAAGAAATCATTAGTTGTGAACCATGCAATTTCTTGTTTCCTTTGAAGGAATCACTTGTAAATGTCTCAAATTGTTGGCCCCTAGGAATGCAACCTTCAAGATCATTCAGTGAAAGGTTTAAGATAGATAGAAAGTTTAGATTAGTTAACTCCATAGGTATTTTTTCAATAAGCTTGTTTGATGACAAGTCCAACCATTCCAAATGTTTCAAATTTCCCATTGAGTTTGGAATTCTCCCGGTGAGCTTGTTATGTGAAATTGAGCCCCTTCAATGCCTTAAACTCCCCAATGGATATCGGATCTCTCCTTCAAACATTTTATTAGATAGATCAATGCATGTGAAGATAGTCAAAATTTGTTCTATTTGAATGTCCAATCCTTTCATGATTAATTCAATGGAGTCATGATATGTGTTAAGTAAGGGATATAAGGGAGATCCATAACCCATGTATTCTAAACCAATTTCTCCCTCTTGATTTTTCATAGCATCAAAAGATTTGAGGTATGTTGCAGGTAAGGGGCCACTTAAATTGTTGTTGGATATGTCAAAAACTCTCGACTTTGTGAAGGCATAGCTGGCTTTGTTGTATAAATTAGGGACAGAACCATGTTACTTATTCTCCCTAAGAACGAGCACTTGCAATTCTTTAAGGTGTTGAATCCAGTCGGGAAATGTATCATGAATGCTATTTCTACCAAGATCTAAGACTTCTAACTTTGTGCAATGGACCAAAGATTGAGGCAACAACCCATTTAGAAAATTATCATTAAGATTTAGGGTCCTCAACTTGTTTCCGGCCTCAAATGTCTCTAGTATGGTGCCATAAAAGTTATTGTTTTGCAAATCCAATACTAAATGAGCAAGGCTAGATATCCCAATGCAGTGCGGGATGGAGCCATTGAAGTTATGGGACAAGTTGAGAACTTCAACTGAGCTAGCATTGCAAATTGAAGAAGTGAGCTCTCCTTGAAGCATGTTGAAACTTAAGTTAATGAAACATATGTTCTTCCTTGGGCGGTGTTGCCAATGTATTTTTCCTATAAGGAAGTTGAGAGAAATAAGGTTAGTTATGAGAAAAAATTTTACCTCCGCAATTAACCTTATTTTTCTAAATCTGAAACACTCATATTTGAAAATATATATTTCCATTATATTGATTAGAAAAATTATTTAACCTTATTATATTGATTAAAAAAATATAATTCCACTACATTGGAGCTAAGAGATTCAACTTCCGCAAAAAAAGTATGCTCCGGAGGCTCTCAGAACCATTCCTGAAAACATGTGGCAGGATACAACTTAATTGAACTTTTGGGTTGACAAAAATCATTTATAATGGACTGTTTTAATTTGTTGTTACTGAGGCTCAAATGTTGAAGGCGTCGAACGTAATTTGCTAAAAATGTAAAGAATAAACCCTTTGAAATAATTTCCATCCAAATATAATTCAATCAAGTTTGTTAAATTTCTGAGCATTTATAAAATAACAAATGTTAAGATATATTTTTTTTCACTTTAAATGAAAATTTGTTATTATAGTTTATTGAAAATTAAAGTGTCAATTACTAGAATAAATATATCTCAGTAATTAACTCATTATGGGAACATGGTTTGTCACTTAAAAGAATATTTAATAAAAAATAACTTAAAAAAATAAAAGTTGTTGCGTATAAGTTGTGTAGTGAAAGAGAAGACCAAATTTTCATTATCACTTTACTGTGTTATTTCATTTGTGGTAAAAATTCTGATAGGCGACAGTGAGTATCCCCAAAAGAACGTTAGTGAGAAGACCATAAATTCACAAATAAATATATCAAAATCAAAGTCTTTAGAGAAATGTATAGGAAGAAACATATTGGCGTGTTTGATGGTAGTCAAATTTGTATGTTATTTTGCAGTTACAATTCATTTGACAAGAAATTAAACATCGTGGTCTCATGAATGATAGAGGAAACAATGCAACTTCATTTACTTATGTGTTAAAGTTTTATATTGGCAATAGTTGATGACTTTTTAAAATCCTTAAAATTATACGAGCAAGGATATTTCTAGATTACAGCAAAATCTAAATGAAATTTTGGAGATTATCTAATTTTTCCTGAATATAAAATATAAAATATAAAATAACCAATATAAAAATTAGTGAATCATATGCTATAAAGTCATGATTATTGGATTTAATTTTGAAAATTTTATTGTTGGGTTTAGGTAGACTTAATTCATCATGTGAACATGATCTGACTCATAAGAAAAGCGATTAAGGAAACAAATCAATATGAAAGATTGAACGTTTCCCCTTAAAAGAAATTGACACAAAGAATGATAAAAAAAAAATTGTGTGTTGCACAATTTCTTCTGTTATCACATTAGTCACACATTTATTCGACTATCATTGCATTATTTTGATTTGTGGTTGGTCAAAAAGAAAATTGAGCTTTTTTTTGTTTTTTTTTAATTGAACAAGTTTGAGATATTTATAAGTTGTTTCATATGAACTGGAATGAAAAGACTGTAAGGTCTACTCACAAGTCAAGCACGCCATATATATACTTACAAATAAAGGTATATATATCACAGAAAATGATCCACAAATTATGAAAAATGACCAAAAAATGAAATTTGTAATTTTTGGGCCTCTTTTGTAATTCTTTTGGTATTTTTTTGTAATTCTTGAGGTTATTTTCTATAATTTTCTAGTTAACTGACCATCAAAATTAATGGTAGGGGAAGATTGGCATGACTTAAAATGCACAAAAAACAAGTTTAGTGTCTTATATGCCCTTGAGTCTATAATTTAATGCTCAAATTATCATGTCACCCTAAATTGTATTAGAGAGAGAGAGAGAGAGATTATGCAAGAAAACAATCAAAGGTAATTAATATATATTGATTTTAATTGGAAGGAAATCTTGAAAAGTAGTTACAAATTACAATTCTTTATCATTATAGTGATACAAATTACTTTTGACTATTTTTCTTAGTCACGTGGACGTGTCTCATATTTTGGTAATTACTGTTTGTTTGTTAGAAAAACTGGCACTAATATAGGTAACAATAAACAGTGATTAAAAATATAGACAGTAAGCGTGTGACTAAGGACTCCTTTGATATGCTTATATAAGCATAATTTTTTTTTTGACCAAACAGAATCTCCATTAAAGGAAGCAAAAGAGTTTACAAACAAAGGATAAAGAAAGCAACAGATAGTCAAAAGTCAACAAGGCAAAGACCTAGAAAAAGACAATATAAGCATAATTATTTAAGTTAAAACAAAACATGACTTGATTATCACTTATTTGATGTAATGAATGTTTTATCAGCACATGCTAATGACGCCACGACATTCACATATATGTAGTAGGATTTGGATCTTACTATTTTTAAAACAATTGAATTAAAATTTTATATAAAATTTTAAAAAGCTCAAAATTATTTATTAACGAGATGTATTGAACTTCTTATAAATTTATTGGTAAAATTTAGAAATTTGTAATAAGTCATATAATAATAAACTTATTAATCTTAATTAGGATTATCGTGTTTTCTCTAGCAATGGGAACATGGGCTGACTCATAAGAAAAACATTTAGCATGGACACAAATCACCATGAAAAATTAAATTTTGTCCCCTAAAATTGATGCAAGGAATGAGAAGGAATATTGCTTGTTGTATAATTTCTTTTGTTATTTCGTCGATGAGGGACCATATTTTCATTATCACTGCATTTTTTTGATTTGTGATCACTCAAAAAAAAAAAATTTGTGTTTTTATCTGAAATGAGTTTGACATATCTATAAGATATTTCGTCTAAACAAATCATACCTTTAAAATCTACTCACAAGTCAAGTAGGCCATATCCTATATACACACAAATTAAATAAATGTTGATAGATATTGTCAATTAAAGATGGAAGACTTTTGATTTGTGAATCATGCATTATTATTTTTTAGGAGAAAAATCTTGCCAAGAAATAAGAGTATTCGTTAGTTGAAAAAAATTAAATATTATTTTGCATCCCATTTATAGGATGCGGGAGCCCAGACAAGTAAGACAATTGCCTAGGTCCCAAAAAAAAAAAAAGGCTTAAATACTCCTAATATGCATACATTAAATAGATGTACTTGTACCATTATTAATAAATGCTAGATGAAAAAAGTAAAGCCCCAATTCTTTCTCGTTGAAAACCTTTTTACATTTTCAAAATAATATTTAATTATTGGGTTGGTTTTAGGATGGCCATTAATTATTATTTATTCTCTTTCAACAATTTCCAATCTAAAATCATCATCTCTAACTCTCTCACTATCACCCTCCATCTTCACTCTTCCAGTTTTTCTCTTTTTTTTGTTCCTATTCTAAAGCCTAAAGAATGCATTAGTCATCAGACACCTTTTTTGCTAAAATATTTTTTTTTTTATATGTTTAGATCCAACCCAAGCATTGGAACATACAGCATTGAGTGGGGGCTTTGTGTTTTCGTCTCTGTACTACTAGCTATTAGGCGTGTTTGTTCCTTTTTAATTTAAGCTTTATTTTTTAAAAATACAAAATATCAAGTATATTACAAGATAGATTGATATCTTATTATCTATTGATAGTAAAATGTTAGAATTACTCAATTACTAAACCTTGTTATCTAATTTTACAACTCAAATGGTTAGGAAAGTAATATAAGGATCAATAAATTGTTATAGGTTTTAAAGTGCATTTTTGTCCATGTACTTTTCTTCGAGAAGTGCTAGACATCCTGTACTAATAAGTAGAGTATTTTTCTCCTAAATCATTTTTCAAATGAGCAAAAATCCCTCTCTGTTAGTGATTCGTTAACGATAGGAGAGTTTTGCTTCTCTGGAAAATGATTTAGGGAAAAAATTCTCACTTATTAGTACAGGATACCCATTATTCTTAAAAAAAAAGTATAGAGGCAAAAATATATTTTAACCCGTTATTATATGTTAGGCCCTTTAGTCATTTCACCTGGGGCTTCAAAAACCCTTGACACCGCACTACTACCACTTAGGTGGTACAAATTGATTATTGAATAGTTGTTTTTACACACTTCTCCATGAATTGCATGTAATTTCAAACTAGCATTTGCTAGCTATGCACGAATCCAAATTGTTGTTATATATTATGTGCATTAATTACTAGACTTGAGGTTGATTTATGATTTATAATTTTGATTGGCAAACACTTGAAAAAATGAGCATTCAGTTATAATTTATAAATAATATGGCTTGTTATTATCAAAACACAAGAGATTGATTTGTTGTGAAAGTCCGATATTGTAGAAGTGATAGTATATTTTGTGAATACTGTTTATTTTAACAATGCAATAAAATAATTTGCATAAAGATAGAGATGTTAATTTTTTTAATAATTCTTATAATAATGAACCTATTGATCCAAAGATTACAATTATGTTTCTTCAACCAATGTAACCCAAACCATTTTCAATTGTTTTGCCTTTTCAAACAAGCAAGCTTATGAAAAAGAGGGGTCCTCTAGTTTGAACTTCCAATGGGCTTGAATAATTCTCAATTTCCTTTTATTTTTTGGTAAGATGATGGGCCACAAGCCCAAAAGAAATAAAAAAAAAAACAACTCAACCCCTTTCAAACCCAAACCCACATCTATCTTGTGAACAAATTAGCCTCATACATTCAATTTCTTCAATCCAAGTATGAATACCTTCTGCGACAGGCCAGGGTGATGATTTAAGAAGTGTAATTGAATTTCGGTCTTAAAAGTTCCGGCTGTAATGGGCCAAATCGTGAGATATTAAAGGATACTAGTTCCAACTTATTTACATCTCTATGCTATTTTCTTTTTAAGAAAAATCCATACCATAAATTTAATGATTTTTTGTGTATAATGCTTTCATGATTAAAATGAATAATAAATATAAAAAAGAATAAAACATCTAAATTAAAGGCTTCATATGCTTGAGACATGGAAAGGGACACTACGAAAAAACTTATGTTCATGTAGCACCTTTTTTTTTTTTTTTTGGTTTATTCGTAGTGCTTTGAAATGCCTCCAGTGACACTCGTGTTCATGAAGTGCAATGTATGCGTTTGCCAAAGACCATTCTCCTGATGGTTATGAAACCTCACTTGACGCCATAGAGAACTAGAGAAGTGACGCTATAAAAAAGTATATTTTTGTTGGTTTCTTCATTAACTTAATTTGGATTTTGAGGTCATCATGGTATTTTTTATATTGAATAAAAAGCAATTAAAAAAATTAAGATATACCATCTACTTCAGTTTCACTGCATTATTAATTTCATGTCTGTATCAATTGTTTATTCCTTAATTCACAATTTCATCACGGTTATTTTGACAAACAATAAAATTGGAGTGAAATTTTAGAGAGCATATGATTTTTTCCAACTATAAAATATTACATAATTAATATAAGACTAAAAATAATAAGGTAAGCAATCATTTTACTAGATTATGAAATCATTTTATGAAAAAATATCTGATTAAAAAATCTGCTATATTACCAAGTGCGTGGACCCCTTAAACATTATTGAAGGGTTTGATTCTTGAAAATGTGTACAAAAAAGTATTACATCAGAGAAAACAATCCTTTAAATGATGCTTAGATTTTTTAAAAGATTAATCTCATAATTGCTGGCTATAAGGATATCTTGGACAGCCAAAAAAAAAAAAAAGAAGCTTCTACATAAATTAATAATTAACATTGTTTTTTTGGCCTGAAAATAATTAATGTTGTTACCGCCATTACTTTCTACAATTTTACTTTCATAGTACTCCCTCTGTCGCAAATTATAAAACTCTTTTGAACAAAATCTCGCATATCAATAAAGCTTATTAAATACACTTTACAACCTTAGTTTTTTATACAAAATATAAATTTTCAAAAATACTTTCATTTAATACTCCATTGATGAAAGAATATTGAAAAAAGAGAATATATGAGAAGGGTAATATTGAAAAAGCGTCATTAATGAGACCTAATTTTTATCAAAGTATTTTATATTTTGAAATGTCGAATTTTTTTTAAAAATATCTTATAATTTGGGATGGAAGGAGTAATAACCAGCAATTACAAATGAGTCAAGAAAGAGATAACATTTCATTGGTATAATGCAACCTTTTCAATGAGCCTGTAACACGTGTTAGATGAAGCTGGCCTTCTCTTTTGCACGTGAACCCAACAACACGGTTTTGGTCTTCGGATTCCCTGGGCAAAGCGTTGGAGGTCCCCGTTCACGTGATTCCATATATACAAAATCAAGTGCCACTCAATTTTACAATAAGACACCGTTAGAAATTACTCACCCATTCATGGAAATCTGGCAATGATTGGATATTTTATATATTTCTGTTTAATGAGAGTTGATCAAAAATAAAGAATTAATGATTAATTGATTCCTAATTGAATCCAAAATAGGAAGTCTTCCCGCATTTATTGTGAAACATTCTATCACATTAATTCCCTCTATTTTGAGCCCAAAATATGGTTGGACTAGCCTTTTTTTTAGTTATATTAAAATTTTCATTCAATTCCTATAATGTAATATGTAATTGATTTTCTATAGTTATTTATATATCTTTGTCTATTATTAAAATTTTAATTCATCTGTTTTATGTTTGAAAGATAAAATTTTTTTTAATGAAATAATTATAATTAATTTTTTTCATATCAAGGAATATATGAAATTAGAATAATTTAATTTAAATTTATTACTGTTATCTTTTCAAATTTGGATTAATTATTTTTGCCAAATTTGTTACTGTTATCTTGTAAGATGTATTCAACTCATTCAAGAATTAAATTCTAAGTTCCTTCAAATAACTATGATAAAAAAAATATGAAATAAATGTTTATTGATAGTATATGGACTTGAAGTATGAGGCAAGGATTAATGGAACAGAAGATGTGATTTTGGCCTTTGCATTTCGGCTTCCGCGCGCCTTTGTTCATTCTCGGAAGCCACTTTTTTGGGTTCTTTTTTTTTTTTTTTCTTTTTCTTGTGTGTGTTAGCATTCATGGAAAATTCATAGCGCGAGAGGGATGAAGGAAGAGGTGGAGTAACTTATTAAAAATAAAATAAAATAAGGGCACTTCTATAATTGCACAGTAAAATTATTAACAATTAAAGAGCTACGAAGTTGACAATAATTTATACTCCTTCTCTTCCTATTTATAAATCACTTCCAACATTTTTACTGAAACCAAGAAAATTCTTAAATCTCATTAACTTTATTTAAAAATTTAATAAATTTTTAATTTTATCTCTGTTAAATATATCTATTAAATCTAATTACTTTCCTCGCGATAATGTTTGCTAATTAGTGATCAATACGTGGCCACTGGCAATTAGATTTCGTTTGCTTGGTGGGTCAAATTATATTCGGCAGCGGGTGCATGAATTATTGACTCCTCGGCTACCACCCTCGATTTTTAATCAATCATACTTTTTGTCGAAAACATTCACTGCTCCTTCTGCCTACTTCCATTCTCCTTCGTGAATCCACACACTTTTGCTCTCCAAGCTAATTCTTCCATCAACTTCTTTATTCCAAGAATGTAGCACGCGTTTGATTGGCCATCATTTTTATTTTTCTCATTGGTCGACTTCAATTTTATGGTAAATGTGAGTGGTCACAATTCCATTTTACCATCTGTTTAAGCCTCATAACTCATTGTGCATTCACACCTAAAGAAGGCATTGTGTTCACGCTGTGTACCTTCGTTTGTGCTTTTTCGCTAATCCCTTTGTTATGTTGGCCATCGCCACTTGGTTAATTTTCAATTTTTTTTAAGGGTTCATTGATTACTCTCTCTCGTATCAGTATCGTCCGTGTCTTCTAGATGCCTGTCCACTCTCTTAGTCCTTTTAAAATTCAAATTTTAAATTTACTCAAATATTTATCCCTGGCAACACCATCTCATCTTCTCTCAATCCTTCAATGCCCAAGAAGCAAGCCATGCTCGAGCTTTGTGATTTGCAACTCTACGTTGATGCTAATTCACTAAACAGTTTTTCTTCCTGAAAGAGATATTCTCGATTGATCGGAATCTTGCATTCATTCTTTCTCCAAGAACTCCTGCATATTGAAGGAAAATGGTAATGGTTTTGCTTTGTTTCTTTTTCAGAAGTTTATATAATCGATCAACGAAGGAGATTAATCTCGATCACTATACCCAATGTGGCTCTCCTCTATTGATGTGCTCTTCATCTCGTAATGGACAATGAAATGTTCTCTGATGATCTGTTCCAGGCCACCATTTGTCCGCTAATAATTTCTAGTCTGATTCTAGCCATGGCCGTTAGCTTGTATTACCAGTTCTGTCCGCAATTAAGCCATATTACTTTGCATCTTTGAAACGTAATGGGTCCATTTATTCATTGTTTTGGGGAAAAAGTTAAGAACAATCAAAGCAACTGTGACTGCCATTCTTAAGCGTGCAGTGCCCATTTTCATAAATATGAGCCCCACTTTCTGATTTATAAGGTTGTTTCTATACCATTTTCTAATTTCTAATCTCAAGCGTTAAAAGATTCAGTGGAACCACTGACAAATGGCAATCAATATGCTTCTTTTGGGTACAAATCTATGATGGGTGACTGTAACATCCTGAATTTTTGACTTAGAAGCTCAAGAATATGCCAAAATTCAGTAACTTACCAAGCCCAAATAATCAGAAGTCCTTAAAGTGACTTGAATAGAAAGAATGATTCTTAAGGATCAAATGATAAATTTAAAGTCTTTCTTGGGCAGAAGCGTAATATTTTTACAGACTTCAAGAAAGTGTCCAGAACTAAAAAATGAGCAAGTTGAAGTCTAGAAATATCTAGGATAGGCTAACAAGAAATAAAAAAGGTCCAAGAGGGCAATAAAGATCTATAAGATTAGTCTTGGAGAATAATTAATAAAGTTGTTGGATTAAATAGAAGTGGTGTTATTTGACAACTTTATCCTTATATCTTAAGTCTCCTAGAGAAAAATTACAGTTAGATTCTACGGATCATAGTAGATCCAAAAAGGGCTCAGTAAGATCGCAGTTAGGTCTCAAGTTCACGGTTAGATCTCATGGTCATAATAGATCTAGTAGAAAGTCACTGAGCCATAGCATATGCGATAGTTCTCTAGGAAGATGAGTTTAAAATACTAAGACCTCTTAAATTTGGCTAACTATTATAGAGAGAGTATCTTTGATTTTTTTTCTCAGATAGCTCAACTGTTAACTAGGTTAAGAAAGGAAAGAGAAGGAAAACGAGCAAGAGTAATAGCCTATCCAGAGCCAAATAGTAACTATTAATGTTCAAAGTTAATTATATGTAATTACATATAATAAGAGTATGAATAAGTACCTAGATTCAAAAATAAACAAGAGTGAACATTAACCCTATAATATCAGCTTTTAAGAGTTTTGGGTTTTTAAGTGTAATTATAGAAAATTACCTAAAATTCATGAAGAATTAAAGGAAATCAGTTTATAAAAAGGAACAAATATTTGGTTGAATTATGCCAATTTTATTGGTTAAGAGTTGCTTGAAAGAATTACTTTACAATTTAAATAGTATTAGGTTAAGGTAATACCAATTTTTGCTATGTCTAAAAGTTAATTTTAGCAAGAGCCCATTTGGAGGGAGTAGTGACGTGAAGTTGGATCTGAAATGAAGAAGAAGGCAGGCATTTACATGGTCCAAAACTGATCAAAATATTGGTTAGAATAAAAAAGGTAAATTAAATATTTTGGAATCCAAACATTATCAAAATTGGTTCATTCTTCCATTAAAACCCACCACACCCATTTCTTCTTCCTCATTGCATCATTTCGGTCAGACTACGGAGAGAGAAGACAGAGAAATTGCAAGCTTCTTCCATGGATTCGCATGAGAGGTTTAGAGAGAGAGAGAAGAAAAATCAACCAAAATCAACGTTAAAACTACATTTCTACCTCAAAGTCTCTTCACAAAGGTTGGTCTTCTCATCAAGAGGAATATTTCTATGGTTTTAGTTTTTCAAGAGGATGAGTTTGGAGATGGCATAGATGGAGGAAGTAGTGAAGAAGCAAGAATAAGTTAGTGCATTGAGAAGAGATATAGAAGAGCTTCTTTTTGAATTATTTTTCATAATTTTTGTTTGAGTTTTTATGATTATGAGATGCTGCCCTATTTTTCCATAGGTAATAAGGGTTGATATTTTGATGATTAAATGATAGGAAAGGGCTTGGCAATGGTTACAAAGATGTTACTTATTAATTATTAACAAATGGTAGCTTGATTTCAAGTTTGATGTAATTTTTGGATGGCCAATTTTCAAGGAGAAATACTGCCCAATTTTTGAAAGAATTAAGCAATGATCAGTTAAGCACTTACGTTTACAAAATATGATTTAGAACCTAGCCTTGAGACATATACGTATGAAGTATGAAAATAACTTAAAGAAACCATAATTTAGGGTCTCAAAGACCCATAGTTACTGTCAAGGATGGTTCAAAGGGAAGGAGTTAGAATTGGTCCAATTTGAGTTTAAAAATGAGTTCCTTATGAAAAATTGAGTGGAAAAATGTTGGTACAAGAATTTTATGTCAAAGGAAGAATAAAGGGAAAAATTCAGATAATGAAGGTAAGAGTTGAAAAAGGAGTAAGTTGTCATTTATTGAAAATGTGATTATTGACTCAAACAATTGACATAAATATTTTATGGCAAATATTTATGGTTAATGAGTGTCATGAAAACGGAATTGGAGGTTTGGTCATGGGGGGATCAAATAAAAGCAAGGAAAACAAAGAAGAAATAGTAAAGCCAAAAGGTAGTAAACTTACCTTTCATTACATGCTTGGTATTTATGCTTGTATGATGATATGTATGATTAGTTTCTTTGATTCTATGAATCATGAATAAATGTTTGAAACTCTATTTTTAAGTGCTCCATGGTCCAATGTATGATGTATGAGCATGTAACATGTCAATAGGTTAGTTGTGAAGTCATGTAATGCAAATATATGTTATGTATGAAACTTTTGCCTTGTATGCTTGAATGTTATTGTTTACTATTGAGGTTTTCTCGAATCTCACCCTGATTGACTGACCATGTTAGGTTATAAGCCTCCAAACGAAGAGCTAGAGCAAGAAGTAAAGGCAAGTAGATTAGGAAAAATAATTTTTCCTATGGCATTACTTTGATAGAAATGAGAAATGTATAAATAATCCCATAAGCTATGTAAATTTATGATGAGGCTTTGGTACATATAAGAGATATGTGTTGATGTATGATGGCCGATTTAGAGTCCTAAACTAGCCTTGAAATCATGATTTTAATATGCATGATTGGGATTGTCTAGCTTAGGCTCTTTTCAAAGGAGAGTTATTGTTTTATTATTTAACATATAGCAACCCATATCCAATGCTCATAATAATTTTTATGATAAAACTAGACACAGAGAGATTTCTAAAAAGTCCTAAACCAGATCATTTGGGCATGTACAACTTGAGTTATGAATTTTTCAAGTTATGGCCCAGATTCTGTCAACAAAGCAGACTTGGAAAAATGAGTAAACTGTGCCATTTGGAACCAAAAAGGGTTTAAAATGTATTTTTATCACTTAAATGACTTTTATATCTTTCAAGAGAATTTTAGAGCATCCTCATATGAATTTTCTAGATTTAGTTATGAATTTTCAAAATTCAGCAAAAATTCTAGACTTACTAAATAAGCAGTAACCCGATGAATAATTTGTGAATTTTAATTTATAGATTTCGATTTCTATTTTTTCTGAACCATATCGCTCCCAATTGCATAAGAAAATTTTTAAAAATTAAGATTTGATAGTGATGGTGCTTGCTATCCTTGTTTGAGACCATACAATCAACATAAGCTTCAATTTTGGACTACAAACTATGTTTTTTAGGTTATGACAATTCTTACAAGGGATGCAAATGCTTTAAGTCCTACTAGTAAAATCTATATGTCAAGATATGTGGAATTTAATGAGTTTGATTTTCCTTTTGCACTAGGATTCATTATTTGGGTTCATTATTTAGGTTATCTTTTCAAATTTGGATTAATTATTTTTGCCAAATTTGTTACTGTTATCTTGTAAGATGTATTCAACTCATTCAAGAATTAAATTCTAAGTTCCTTCAAATAACTATGATAAAAAAAATATGAAATAAATGTTTATTGATAGTATATGGACTTGAAGTATGAGGCAAGGATTAATGGAACAGAAGATGTGATTTTGGCCTTTGCATTTCGGCTTCCGCGCGCCTTTGTTCATTCTCGGAAGCCACTTTTTTGGGTTCTTTTTTTTTCTTTTTCTTTTTCTTGTGTGTGTTAGCATTCATGGAAAATTCATAGCGCGAGAGGGATGAAGGAAGAGGTGGAGTAACTTATTAAAAATAAAATAAAATAAGGGCACTTCTATAATTGCACAGTAAAATTATTAACAATTAAAGAGCTACGAAGTTGACAATAATTTATACTCCTTCTCTTCCTATTTATAAATCACTTCCAACATTTTTACTGAAACCAAGAAAATTCTTAAATCTCATTAACTTTATTTAAAAATTTAATAAATTTTTAATTTTATCTCTGTTAAATATATCTATTAAATCTAATTACTTTCCTCGCGATAATGTTTGCTAATTAGTGATCAATACGTGGCCACTGGCAATTAGATTTCGTTTGCTTGGTGGGTCAAATTATATTCGGCAGCGGGTGCATGAATTATTGACTCCTCGGCTACCACCCTCGATTTTTAATCAATCATACTTTTTGTCGAAAACATTCACTGCTCCTTCTGCCTACTTCCATTCTCCTTCGTGAATCCACACACTTTTGCTCTCCAAGCTAATTCTTCCATCAACTTCTTTATTCCAAGAATGTAGCACGCGTTTGATTGGCCATCATTTTTATTTTTCTCATTGGTCGACTTCAATTTTATGGTAAATGTGAGTGGTCACAATTCCATTTTACCATCTGTTTAAGCCTCATAACTCATTGTGCATTCACACCTAAAGAAGGCATTGTGTTCACGCTGTGTACCTTCGTTTGTGCTTTTTCGCTAATCCCTTTGTTATGTTGGCCATCGCCACTTGGTTAATTTTCAATTTTTTTTAAGGGTTCATTGATTACTCTCTCTCGTATCAGTATCGTCCGTGTCTTCTAGATGCCTGTCCACTCTCTTAGTCCTTTTAAAATTCAAATTTTAAATTTACTCAAATATTTATCCCTGGCAACACCATCTCATCTTCTCTCAATCCTTCAATGCCCAAGAAGCAAGCCATGCTCGAGCTTTGTGATTTGCAACTCTACGTTGATGCTAATTCACTAAACAGTTTTTCTTCCTGAAAGAGATATTCTCGATTGATCGGAATCTTGCATTCATTCTTTCTCCAAGAACTCCTGCATATTGAAGGAAAATGGTAATGGTTTTGCTTTGTTTCTTTTTCAGAAGTTTATATAATCGATCAACGAAGGAGATTAATCTCGATCACTATACCCAATGTGGCTCTCCTCTATTGATGTGCTCTTCATCTCGTAATGGACAATGAAATGTTCTCTGATGATCTGTTCCAGGCCACCATTTGTCCGCTAATAATTTCTAGTCTGATTCTAGCCATGGCCGTTAGCTTGTATTACCAGTTCTGTCCGCTGCTCAAGTCTAGTTTGTTGTCCGTCCCTCATTCGTGTCCTGCAAGTGCACTTTGAATGCAATCTTAACCAACAATGTTGCTACATTGTACAAATGGTTTACTAAGGTTTGTAGCTTTACCCCTGTTTCTAAGTATTTTTAGCGTTCTCATTCGGTGCTCATCAGAGTGATGAGCACCAAGAGCTCAGCGGACAAAACGGTGAGTTTCAATAAGTGGAAAGATTTAAGCCGCTGATTTTTACATAATCTCAACCGTCCTTTTATAATTAATATTTAATATTCTTTTTAATTTTTTATTCCTCTTGCTCCCCAAATCATTTGCATTTCGGACTCAAGATTTCGCACCGCACGTATTCCTCTTCCTCCCCAAATCGTTTCCGTTCAGATCGCTCGCCCCAGGCTTCTTCCTCCCAAAATCAAAATCATTCAAAGCGCGCGCACCAGGCTTTTTCCTCCCCAACTTGAAAGCTTTCAGGGCATTTGCACCAGACCTGCGACAGCACCAGCAGGACAGCAAAGAGCGTTCAGACCAGAGACTTGCAGTGGTAGCATCGGCAAGACGGTAACCCTCCGTGATTTGCGAATTTTGAAGGTTGAAGAGGTTTGATCATACATAAGGCTTACTTAACTTAGAATACGCATATTCAACTCTCAGCATCTATGTTCATACACATATTCAATTTATTAGTTCCTTTAATTGACAACATGAAGTGAACAAGCCCAGATGCAATTTCCCAATTGGAGAATGGAAATTGAAGATTGTAGGGAATGTTTTTTTAGATCCTTTTCTAAGTTTTTTAATCTAGCAACTATGTTTTCGAGTAATCTTTTTCCCCCTCCAAAAAGAAAAAAATATGATTTATGCTATTGTGATTTTTGTTAATTCTACAAAATTCTGTGATTGTAAGAATATAATGAACATGTTGATTTTCAATTTATAACATGTTAATTCTATAACATGTAGCATACTTTGTGTGATCTTAATACAGTCTTACTTGCCTTTGTGCTCATTGGATGGTTGCAATTCTGGTGTTGATGAATACATGCAGTGGCTAATGTGTTGTTCTTGGAATCACTAGTTGGAGTGGGCTTTTCCTACTTAAACACTTCGTCTGATTATGATCAAGCAGGAGATAAGTTTACAGCAAAAGATGCCTATGTGTTCCTCATCAATTGGCTTGAGAGATTTCCACAATACAAATTCAGAGATTTCTTGATCATTGGAGAGAGCTACGCTGGTCATTATCTGCCTCAACTTGCTTACACCATTTTGGTCCAAAATATTTTCTCTGGACAAACCATTATCAACCTTAAAGGCATTGCTGTACGTCCATCCTTTAACAACAATGCCCTTTAATTTGCTTGCTGCAACACACTTAATTACTATGAAATTTTATATAATTTGACATATTTTTGATGAAATCTCAAATAGGGAATGCTTGGATTGATGATGAAACAAGTTCAGAGGGAATATTCAATTACTTATGGACTTATGCTCTAAGCTCATATGAAACCCATTCAATTATTGATAATATAAGTTTTCCTGGTTCACCTGACACCTCACTCATAAATGGTCCACCTGGTTTTGTAAGTCTTCCTGTAGTCATTTTGTTAGCAATATCTTCTCAATCTGATGAGACTGTCTTTTCAATTAATGTATTGATAATTTCGGCTGTACAATTATGATCCATGCTCTAATTACTACATGGAAGCCTATATGAATAACCCAGACGTCCAGCTAGCTCTCCATGCTCTTCCCACAAACTGGACTCATTGCAAGTATAATAATATAACATGTTGACATGGATGCACAAAAATCTGTTCCAATCCTCCTTGATTTTGCTCTTCCCAACTCATGTTAAATGAAGGAGTTTGGTAACTTTTATCAATGATGTACCTATTGGTTGTTGTGCGGCATTACAAGACAATAGATCTATAGTTAATTAGGCTTTACCTTTTGTAAGCTTTTAAGCCTTTGGCTTGCTATTTTTGCTCCAAAAAAAAAAATAAAGATTAAAGAGTTTGGTCTTTAGAACCTTAATAAGGCATCTATCCATGTAATCAATTAAAACTCTTAGCATTTGTAGATATGTCGACTGAATATAGTTCTTACCCTTAGTAAATATTTCATTTACAGGAACAATAGACTGACAAAAACAAAAGGAAGGCTGAATGGACATTTACAAACATAGATTGACAAAAAACAAGAGGAAGGCTGAAAGCTGTCTAATGATGGATGGAGATTAATTTGCTACTAAATGCTGGTAGGGGCAGATGATTGTTGTCCAATAAAGCAAAGCAAGTGCCATCCAACAAAAAGAATCATACTATGAAGTCATGTGCTCCAAAAGAGGAGATGGGGATATACCATAATGTCCAAGAAAATTGTGTAATGCTTGTGAATCCAAAAAAATGGCCAGCAACCTATCTTGCATCTATTTTAATGTCCTGTATGAAGAAGAAATTGTAGCTAGTTAGGTTTATGTAATGTGATGTCCATATGTGATAAGACAATCTATGTATACAAGTAGCAAATGTACAAAAACTTTGAAATGAAT
The DNA here is from genome assembly GCF_029017545.1 of Prosopis cineraria. Taxonomy (NCBI): domain Eukaryota; kingdom Viridiplantae; phylum Streptophyta; class Magnoliopsida; order Fabales; family Fabaceae; genus Prosopis; species Prosopis cineraria. The sequence goes on from NW_026555381.1 coordinate 84,258, forward strand.
GAAAGATTATTCCATCTACTCTTCTAGTGTATACCTTGTGAATAATTTGCTGCTATAATCTCTATGGCTTCAAGAGATGGGATTGCATTTTCTTCAGGCTCCTAAATTCCAAATGATAATGGTTGTGAGTTGATGATATGATAACTGTACATAATTATTAGTATTAACTTATTTACTGTCAACAAGCTTGTAAATGACAATAGTTCGGATGTAGATGGTGCAAAAACATATTGAGTTGAAGGTGCTAAGTATGGAAATGTTGATTCTTGAGTCTGTATAAGTTCTGCTGGAATGGTTACAGCTTGTGTCTTTGTAAATTTGTTTTTTGAATCTTTTCTTCTTTTCTTATAGAATGGAGCCTCTTGATTCCCTACGCAAGAAAAATATAAAATTAGTAACAAATTTTTGTATTAAATGCAATTTAAATAAAAAACTCAATACCTCTTGGTCTTTTATAAGTCGTCTTCTGATCATTAAATTTTTTTCCTCCTAAGGTTTATAACGTCGCTTTCTTTTTCTTCCTTCTCTCTTTTTGAACCCTTTAGGCATATTTTCAAAGTCTATGACTGGTGATCTACTTGGCTCATGAGTAGCATCTTCATTACTATCTGAAATTTCTTTTTTCCAATTCAATGATGCATCTCTAAACATGCTCAAAACTTTCAACATTCTTGGCTGCCTTTTTTGCCAATCTTCCCATTTTATGCATTAATTGTCTATACCTTTATGTGATTTCAAGCCTTGGGTCTACTTGTATCTCACTCCCTCCAATATCATATACAACATCACTCCTTGCTTCTCTAGTCCATCTCTTGATAATGTATTGCTTGGGCATAATTCTCACATCCTTCGACTCGTATACTTTCAATGCATGACAACATAATATCCCAGTAGTCTCAAACATCCGACAAGTGCAACAAATTTCATATGTCTCAGGTTTAAACTCAACTCTCCATTCTCCTTCTTCATCAATCATATGAGCAGTGTATACATACGATGGTCCTTCCTCATCACGATTAGACAACATCACAGAGAATTGGAGATCCCATTGTGCTTGGAACATGTCAAAGGCATCGGGGGTATAAGTTAGCACAAGTTGGCGCAATATAGGTGCACTTTGATTAACCATCCTCAGTATTTGTTGTCGAGAATCAAACTCAAGCTTCAATTCCTTGTCTCGCTTCTCTGCAACAACTTTGTCAAAAGTGGTAAAGAATTCATTTATAGCTAAGCCCGGTGTTGTGCATCTCTTTACATCAGCATTCACACTTTCACTAAGCTGTGTACTTCTCATACCTAGAGTACGATGATTTTTTACAGAGCACCAAGCCCATTTCTCTTTAATCTTATACATGGATATCAACCATGTATTCTCATGGACATCATAAGAAGAGATTAATTGGCTCCATGCGTCTTCAAACTTGTCTTCTTCTGAAATTTTAGACATGCATTTACAGAAATCAGTTAAAAAATGTGATCCATCTTTCATTAAATTTCCCAAGTATTTGATGCCATTTTGCCTTAAATGCCAAGTACACAGACAATGCTTTGTGTCAGGAAGAATTTCACTTAAAGCTCTTGCCATAGCTTGATCTTGATCTGTAAACACAGTTTCAGGCTTCTTTTGCATATGAGCATCTAAGAAAGTTTCTAATAGCCACTTGAAAGACATAGTGGTCTCATCATACAATAATGCTACTCTAAAAATGACTGCACTTCTATAATGATTAAAGCCAGAAAAGATTGCAAGAGGTCGATGATCACAATTTGTGCAATATGTTGTGTCTAGAGATACGACCTCACCAAAAAGTGCATAGTCTATTAGCATTCCAGCATCTGCCCAAAACACATTGGTGATTTGTTCTTCTGTGTCCACCTGATATTTATGGTAGAATGCAGGATTTGCTGCAAGTTGTTTTTGAAAATATTCAAATAGACACCTTACCTCTCCATACTTCATACTTCTTTGCTTTTCTTTTTGCAAATAGTTTTGCATATCTACTCGAGTATATCCAAGACTTGATTTACCTCTAGCATATGTACTCATTAAGTCAAACGTAGCTTTTTGTTGGAGCCCAGACTTTCTTGCCAAATCAATCCCATAAGCATCAACTTCTGATAAATTTCTTTGAGAGGCTAAGAAGTGCCTTGTTGCTGGTGTGTGCAAGGGATGATTATGCTCTTCATCAAATTTAGTGATTTTATACTTTTGATCAATAAAAGACACTATCATTCTTGCCTTACAGTTAGTCCTTGTCTCTGCCCGATACTTGGAAGAATATGTCTCCTTTTTACCTTCTTTCCGACAACCTTCCTTACAACATACATATCGATATGTAATAAGTGAACCATCTTTTCTGCTATTTGTACCATTATACTTTCTAGGTTCAAACCCAGTGTTTTTAGCATATTCTTGCCAAAATTCCCATGCCTCTTCCCAACTTCCAAACTCCCTTCCTATTTTGGGTTTCAATTCATCCTCCATCATAAAGTCCCTATACAAAATAAAATCAACTCTATTTAAATTATATCAAATATTCAATTTTTTAAGAAAAATTCATAAAACATAAAATTATAATCTCAACTTTTTTAATTAACTCCGTTCATCTTATATACATGTGTGTGAAATATCAAGTTTTATACATGCGTGTGTCCATATATATAGCAATGTCAACGTGTATATTTATATACATACATGCATATTGCTAGCGTGTATATATACACATTCACTGCAGGTTTTAACTGTGTTTTTTTGATAAAGTTTCAGCTTTTCAATGGGTGTTTGTGTATCATATAGCTAGTGTATTAGTTTTATTGTACCCACCGTCTTTGTCCTTCCTTCTCTTGTTGAGGTTGCAGCGATCCATTTCTTCCTTCCTCCTCTTCTCTAGCTTGCATCAATCCTTCTATTCCTTCTTCCTCCTCTATTTCGATGCAATTTCTTTCATCATCTTGCCCTGTTTCAATGCAGTTTCTTCCATTTTCTTGCTCTGTTTTTGTGTTTTGGATTGTGTTGTCCATCTCTGTTCGTCTCTGAAGTTTCACGGGAAAATTTGGAGAAAGGAAACAAAATCCCACCCAACCGATGGAAGAAAGAATTCTGGATGATCGAACGGTAATCATTAATCTATACCAACAGTTAGGATCTTTCCACTTATTGAAACTCACCATTTTGTCCGCTGAGCTCTCGGTGCTCATCACTCTGATGAGCTGATGAGCACCGAATGAGAACACATATTTTTATTATTATTTCTATCTCATTTTAATTGTATTTTTATATGTTTTATAGTTTACGTAAAACAATTAAGCCATATTACTTTGCATCTTTGAAACGTAATGGGTCCATTTATTCATTGTTTTGGGGAAAAAGTTAAGAACAATCAAAGCAACTGTGACTGCCATTCTTCAGCGTGCAGTGCCCATTTTCATAAATATGAGCCCCACTTTCTGATTTATAAGTTTGTTTCTATACTATTTTCTGATTTCTAATCTCAAGCGTTAAAAGATTCAATGAAACCACCAACAAATGGCAATCAATATGCTTCTTTTGGGTACAAATCTGTTATGGGTGACTGTAACATTCTGAATTTTAGACTTAGAAGCTCAAGAATATGCCAAGATTCAGTAAGCTACTAAGCCCAAGTAATCAAAAGTCCTTAAAGTGACTTGAAAAAAAGAATGATTCTTAAGGACCACATGATAAATTTAAAGTCTTTCTTGGGCAAAAGCGTAATATTTTTACAGACTTCAAGGAAGTGTTCGGAACTAAAAAATTAGCAAGTTGAAGTCCAAAAATATCTAGGATAGGCTAAAAAGAAATAAATAAGGTCCAAGAGGGCAATAAAGATATCTAAGATTAGTCTTGAAAAATAATCAATAAAGTTGCTGGATTAAATAGAAGTGGTGTTATTTGACAACTTTATCCTTATGTCCTAAGTCTTCTAGAGAAGAATTACAGTTAGATTCTACGGATCATAGTAGATCCAAAAAGGGCTCAATGAGATCGCAGTTAGATCTCAAGTTCGCGAGTAGATCTCATGGTCATAATAGACTTGGCAAAAAGTTACTGAGCCACATCATATGCGACAGTTCTCTAGGAAGACGATGGTCTAGGATGAGTTTAAAATACCAAGACCTCTTAAATTTGGCTAACTATTACAAAGAGAGTATCTTTGATTTTTTTTTTTCTTAGATAGCTCAACTGCTAACTAGGCTAAGAAAGGAAAGAGAAGAAAAACAAGCAAGAGTAATAGCTTATCCAAAGCCAAATAGTAACTATTAATGTTCAAAGTTAATTATATGTAATTAAATATAATGAGAGAATAAATAAGTACCTTGATTTAAAAATAAACAAGAGTGAAGGTTAACCTTGTAATATCACGCTCAATTGAGGTTAAAGTGTAATTTTTAAGAGTTTTGGGTCTTTAAGTGTAATTACAAAAAATAACCCTAAATATAATTTTCCTAATATGGTCGTTAACCTAAACCTAGATCTTTCCAAATGTAATTCTAAAGTTGAGTTTGAGAGTTACCTTATATAGTAGTAAATTAAAAGATAGAGGAGTCAATTTTTTTGTTGAAGGCTTCAACCAAAAAAACCGCCAAATCATAAAGAACAATGCTACGACAATGGTGTGGCCCGAACTACAAAGGAGTTAAATGAAGACTTTCTAATGTGATTGAGCTCATGAATGGGTGTGGCGGCAATCGAAACTATAGGAGCGGAAAGTTATAAGGTTAGGGTTTTCTATTAATTATTTTTAATATATACATAAATATTGATAAAATCTATTTTATTGTTGATTCTTTTTTAATTTTTAACCTATTTCAAGATTATTACATTGACATATATGAAATCCTATCAGTTGCGGGATGAATATCTAAAAGATTTGATAAGATGATTTTATAGCATTTCAAATTTGAATCTTTTTAATTCTACTTTATTATAATTATATTTAACTTTACTCCTATTAATTTTATTATATTTTACTATAATTTAATTTAAATCTTTTTTAAGTTGGGTTATCACAATAAATTTTTTATTTATCATTTTCTTTTACTTTGCATTTTGCCATGAGTAATACTGAGTGACCATAGGCAATTAGGCATTAATGTCACTTGCATATTTGCGGATAGGTTGAAAAGGGAGTAATATTTCCCATCTTCTATTTCAGGATGACATCCTTTTCTTATTACTCACAAATATCTCTTTATTGGACGTAATTTGTTTGGGGTATGGTCGCCAATAAGACACTAAATACAAGCATTTCTGCCAGTGAAGATTTAAATCTTAGTTTGTCATGCTATGAAAAACTAGCTCGATCCTTTTGTTAGACCCAAGCCTATTGGTATGACCTCCTTTTTTGGAAAAGTTTCTCCTATCAACTTCAGTGTGTTATGGAATGTCAAAGAATGCACGTAGGTTGGCATCTATACTAAGCCTCTTGGTGTTGCACCTTTCAATGTTTTATATAATGTATATGAGTTTTTGAACATAAAGGAGCAATAATTAATTTCTTATTATATCGAGAGGTTTGATATTGCTCCTTTACTTATTAGTACTTTTTTTTTCATACATCAAATTTGTAGTTATTTCAACATTCTTTACCATTATTTTAAGATAAGAAAAAATATATTTGAGTTTCATACTTTTTTTTGTTCTTTTTTACTGATTTATTTTATTTGTCCAAGTTGGGTATGCATGACATACATTCTCCAGCTTGCAGAGAGTAGCATAGACTGAAATTATATGACATTATTCTTTATAAGCTGATATTATTTGATATTATTCTTCCATTGTATATATTTTAATTATCGTACAGATTTTTTTTTTTAATTACATACATATCCTGTGTAAATACTCTTCCATATTGGAATATTTGAATTAATGTGCAATTTATTTTAAAGACATACAAAGATATTGATTTTTTTTTCAAAAAACTTCTCAACAGTTTGATTGAATGATAAAGTACTGATTCTTTTTTATTAAAAATAAAAAAATTGGAAAACCAAAGTGAAAGTTTAAATGATAGTATCTAATGGATCACTCGATTCATAATTGAGAAAATCAAGCAGATATATAAACAAAATAAATTGTTAATATGTTCTTCTTTAAGCATCTTCTATTGAGCTAATGATAGCAACTTTAGTTATTCAAGTTCTTCTCACAAGATATTTCTAATACATAATTATTTAGAGAATAATAGAGGAGAAAAAGAAAATTGCAGTGCTCATTTCGATTTATTTAGAAAACCGTTTCTTCCCAAATCAAATAACTAATGAAAAATAAGAGTGGAATTTTGGTTCTTATTATTGGAAAACAAAATGCTAAAAAGTAAAAAAAAAAACAACATGAAGAAATCCAAAACCCATATAATCAAGTAAGAAAATTTCAAATTTCACATCATATATTATTACAACACACATCACTCCATTTTATAAGAGTACATATTCCCAAGAAAATTAAAAAAAATGTTAAAGGAATAGTAGCTAAAATTTGTTTTAACAATTATTCAACTTGAAGTGCCTCTAACATTTTCCATAAATATAACCTTGATTTTTTTTAATGACACCACAACATCAGCCATTGAAAGTCGTGCCTCAGGTAAGTCATGGCAACAATTCAATGCTAGCTCAAAAACTGATGACATATAAGGTGATAAATTACCAATATTTTGATTTTCTTTGAGAGGCAAATTGGCATCTAGAATATTGGTGATTGAATGTGGTGTTGATTTGCTAACCCAATGCTTTAAACTTAATCCTTCAACAAACATCTCATCTGTTGGCTTCTTCCTTGTAAACATTTCCATTAGTAAAATACCATAACTATACACATCTCCTTTGATAGAAACAACTCCTTCCAATCCATACTCTATTGAATAGTTAACAAACGAATATTTAGTAATAAAATAATCTAAAATTTTAGAAAGCATAACAAACAAAAGAGCATATAAATAAGTCCAAAAAATATTATTATACCATTACCTGGTGCCATATAGCCAATTGTAGCCAAAGTGTTGGTATAAATTTCTAGTTGTCCTTCACCAAACATTCTAGCAATACCAAAATCACTAAGATGAGCCACCATATCTTCATCTAATAAAACATTGCTTGGTTTCAAATCACAGTGAACAACTAGTGTAGAAGAACTATGGTGAAGGTATTCCAAAGCAGCAGCCACATCAATCATTATGTTCAACCTTTGCAAGACATTTAAACAATAGTTATGAGAGTATAACCATTTGTTAAGACTCCCATTTGCCATGAATTCCATAATTAGAGATTTGAAATGATCATTTGAACAACAATTGATGATCTTAATGAGATTACGATGGCGTAAATTGCACATGGCAACACACTCAATATCAAAACTTCTTAATGCGTCTTCCATTTCTAACTTAAATACTTTTACAGCAACTATTTTTGAGTTTGGAAGAGTTGCTTTGCATACTCATCCAAAATTTCCAGAGCCAAGAAGGTTACTCTCATCAAATCCATTTGTTCCCTGCCAAAGCTCATAATAGGATATCCTAGTTGGTATCTCAAAATTTATTAAATCCTTGTTGGTTGAATCATTAATATGATCTCGCTTACACTTTAAAAAGACAATGCCTAAAACAACCAAAATGACAAACATGCATACGATAGGCAATGAGCACTTTATCAATAGCTTCACTTTATTTGATATGCTCCTGTGTTCTTTCCTACATGGGTGAACTTGTAATAGGGACTTCCCACAAAGATCATTATTCATCATAAAAGATTCAGCAGTGAAATTCTGAAAAGGCCCCCCACTTGGAATTTCTCCATGCAATAAATTATAAGAAAGATTAATATGTTGAAGATAGACTAATAACTCTAAGGATTTTGGAATCACACCAGACAAATAATTATGAGAAAGATCCATGGACTCCAAACTTATCATGCCACCAACCGATTCAGGAATATGTCCTTGTAATTTGTTTTTGGACAATGATAGCGTTATCAAAGTTTGCAAGCCACCCATAGCTGTAGGGATGCTTCCTGAAATTTGATTTTGTGACAAGTTCAATAATATGATTGTTCTTAAGTTTGATACCTCTAGCGAAATTGTCCCACTTAGTGCATTGGAGGACATGTCTATTGCCAAGATATCTTTGAGACTCCAAAGGGAAGAGGGTATATGAGAAATCAATTTGTTAGAGCTCAAATCCAACTTCCGCAAAGAAGTATTCCCGAGGCATCCTGGAACCACTCCCGAAAACATGTTGTTGGCAAGATACAACTCACTTAGACTTTTGAGTTGGCAAAGTTCTTCTATAATGGACCCTTGCAATCTATTGTTGCTGAGACTTAAGTACTGGAGGCTATGTAATTTGTTAATTGTATGAGGAATCAACCCATTCAAATCATTGCCATCCATAGATAATGTCATCAAGTTTGATAGATTTCCGAATGTATTGGGTATAGGTTCATTAAATTTATTCGATGACAAACCTAACAAAGTGAGCTTAGATGCATTTGATATGCTATTTGGAATTTGTCCAAATAGTTCATTCTCCACTAGCGATAATTCTTTCAAGTTAGGAAGGCTAGTTCCTAAATATGATGGGAGAAGGCTGGAGAGGGAATTAGAGTCAAGGCTTAAGCTTGTCAATGTTGAAATATTGAATATATTGAAAGGAATTGGTCCACTCAATTGTTTATTCCAAAAGATAACATTTCAAGTTAACAAGATTGCCCATTTCCTTGGGTATCAAACCTGGAAACGCAGAAAAAGACTACACATGTTAGTAATCTAAAAACTTAAATATTTGTGTTAGGCTAATTAATCTTGCATAATTAAGTAAGTTTTTATATAAAAAATTAGGCAAATCATAAACTATCTTTGAGATGCCATGGTTATATAAGAATTATTTTAAATTGAAGTTTTTATGTTGTAATTTTTGAATAATTATTTAATAGGAAATCAATGATTTTGTGAAATAAAACAAAAACTATTGAAAATTTTGAAAACGAAAATTAAGCGGGGAAAAGATGTACTCTTTAATAAAGGGGGAAAATATAGATTTTAAGTTAATAAGAGAAAGATAAAATCCTTTCAATATTGACACACTTGGAAATGGGGAAAAAAGATAGGTAACAACATTTTCTTTTCAATGGTGCTTGCATAATATAATATATATATATTTGGCAAAGAAAAACATACATATGTCGTGTACTGAGAAATTCCTATAGACCTGGTGTACCATGTTATCTAGGATCCATCCAAAAAAATTGTACTAATTTGATCAAATAAAATATTATATTTCATTATTTTCAATGACTCTAATTATTTTAATTAGAAAATGACTTTAATTTTATAATAGAATGTGTATTTAATTTCTTTCTCTTTTCCCTCTTCTGCTATCATTAATATCAGAAATAATTTATATTTAATATCATCTAAATATTATATTTTTATTGGATAGATCATGAATGATGTGAAACATTAAGTCTATCTAAGAATTTCTCATGTAGTATAACGTAAAAAACTATACGTATCTTAGTAATCCAAAAACTTAAATATTTGTGTTATGCAATTAATCTTGCACAAATATTAGTTCTTAAAAATCTTAAAATAAAAAGTAGAGAAATCATAAACTATTTGTAGATGCTATGGTTATGGAGGATTTATTTTAAAATTAAAGTTTCTTATGTTGTAATTGTTCAATAATTATTGAATAGGAAATTAATCAATTCGTAAAAGAAAACAGAAAATTTTGAAAAAAAATAAAAAATTAAATAGGAGAG